>NC_081543.1:4044521-4058973 GCF_901000735.1 Corylus avellana
CGTCAGAAAATGTCATTTTTTTTGTAGTGTATTATAGGCCAGACTGCAGACTCAATCTCAAAAACCCACACTTGAAGGCAATCAATATTGATTAATTAGTATCATGTTAATAGTTGTAGAAATAATGTAACTTCAATATATAGCAACATAATCGTAATTTCATTTGTCAATGGCAATCATAAAAGATGTTTTACTTGTGACAATAGGAACAGGTTCAATATATATACCAATATTGATGAGTTCAAAAGTGATAATCATGTCATGTTCAACAGTAATATTAATAATGTTTAACAATAATAATAGATGATAATAAGAATTGTGCTTGTCCAATAGTAATAAAAACTGTGTTCGATCAGCAGTAATAAGAACTTTGCAGTAATAATAATTACAAATCCATCGTCTGCCATATGATCTTATTAAGAATTCAACAAAGGCTCTTAATTAAGTGAATACTATTTTCCTCTTCTCATTTTTCCTGGAAATGAAACAATAAAAGAAGAGAATATTTGTCTTGTCATGACATGAAAGAAAACGTGGAGTACTTTTGTGGTTGTAATATTAGAAACATATTAATTAATTAGCATATATTGGGTCTTCTTTTTTCTTTTCGTGATTTGCATGGCCGGCCGTTGTGTCAACGTTAGTCAATGATGTTTTTATTGTTTTGTACGTGGTGTTTTTATAGTCAATATTGGATACTGAATTATTGGGTTTCCCTAGTGACCCCCAGCTGGAACTGATCATTGAATTTTAAGGTTTATTTTTTCTTCAAACACATATCATTCACATGATGATGTCTCTCGTTGGATCATTTAGAAAATAAATATTAAAAGATATGAAATCCAAGAGGGTAAAATCTTTGGTCTCAGACCTGAAATGATGATCGATGATTCCTTGGTAGCATATATACTAGCATATATGACAACAAAAGGCAAAGACCTTAGACCTCTGATCTGTACCAAAAAGCAAGGATGAGCTTTGAGTACCTTTTGGAAATTAGTCCTTTTTTTTTTCTTTGTAGGTAAGGTAACAATATTGTGGTCCATTAGCAGCTCTTGTTATGTTTTTGTATCTTTTCGCTTGGGGGCTGCATTTGTTTGCACTACTCCACAGTCTAGCTAGTGCATGCGCACAAGCTTTATCTTGTTTTAATTTTTAGCTATTTAATTTAACTAGAAATTTAGATAAACCAGTGAGACAAATAAGTTGGCTTCTTATAATTTGTCATCTTATATATATATATTTTTTGTCTCCTCTTTTTTAGACACGAACATGTGAGATGGGCTTCTATACTCGAACAGGGGCCATGGGGGTTCTGTCCGGGCATGCAGGACCCTTGTTACTTGGCAGTACTTGATAAGAGGGGATCCGGATCCTCGATCTCATCATAGCCTCTCCAACTTGAACAAATCATAAGCACTACTCTTCAAAGATAATTAAGGATGTTTAACATTGTTAGAATATATGGAAAATATATTATATTTTTCATATATTTTATAATTATGCTGATATTGAAATATTATCTATTTATAGATTGATTATAATCATATATTGAGATTGTAATCAAATCAAGGGGATTTGATTACCAAACTTGTATTTAGACATTACCCTATAAATATGAACTTTTGTATTGTAAATAAATCAAGTTAATGAGCACAATGTAGTCCTTAGGAGTATTCTGAGGGGTGGACATATGTATCTAACACCGAATCACTCATAAGTTCTTTGTGTTCATTCTCTTTCTTACTTCCACTATTATTCCCACATCATCATTATTTTAACATGGTATCAGAGCTATTTGCTTACGCCAGTCAATCTAATGGTCCTATGAACTATATATTTTTCTTCAATTTATTGTCTGTTTCTTAGAAAAAAAAAAAAAAAAAACAGATTTACAGCACACACGGCTGCTTCCCATGTTTGCACACTGCCACTTGCCGCCAAAGGCAATCTGGACGTCGTCCTCTCATCCGATGGCCAGTTCGCTCTCTTTGGCTCCTTGGGACGGTGAGCTCCGCCTCTGGGATCTCCAGGCCGGGGTCTCCGCCTGCTGTTTTGTGGGTCACACCAAGGACGTCCTCTTTGTGGTGTTCTCCATCAACGACCATCAGATCGTGTCCGCCTCCCGCGACCGCACAATTAAGCTTTGGAATACCCTTGGCGAGTGCAAGTACACCATTCATGAACGGGACGGGCACAACGACTGGGTCTCTTGCATGCGCTTCAGCCCCAACACGCTCCAGCCCACCATCATCGTTCATCGGCCAATCACTGTGTTGAGAAGCTACTGATCTACCCATTGCCGTCAATCTCCTTATTCGCCGACCACATCACCAGCTTCCACGCCGTCTAGATCTGTCCGCCAACACATGCCGGCGAGTCCCTCTGGTCTCCTTGGAAACCCCCAAATCCGAAT
Organism: Corylus avellana; assembly: GCF_901000735.1. Taxonomy (NCBI): domain Eukaryota; kingdom Viridiplantae; phylum Streptophyta; class Magnoliopsida; order Fagales; family Betulaceae; genus Corylus; species Corylus avellana. The sequence continues at coordinate 4,046,938 of NC_081543.1, forward strand.
CAGTGTCTGCTCTCAACTATGCTCACAAGTTCTCCAATGCACATGCCCACACCAGATCATATCCCGCAAGTGCACATGAATGCATTACACCGGATTCTCATCAAGAGTTAGAATCTTGCCAGTTACACCAAGATACTTGTTGTGCTACCCACACTAGATCAAAAAAAAGAAAGTGCTGTGTGTGGCGTGGAGTGAGGAGAGAGAAAAGAAAGAGAAGAAAAGGGAGAAAAGAGAAGGTACGTGTTAGCCATGTGAAAAAAAAGAGGAAGCAGTCCAAGTGAACCACATCATGCGCGCCACGCGTCGGTCAGGTTCAGTGCGCCGATTTGATAACCACACAAGTGGGTTCATTTTCTTTTTATTTTTGGCCCAAGTCGGCCCCTTTTATTTTTGGCCCATATCGGCCCTTTTTATTTTTAGCTCATTGTCAGCCTGGCCCATTGTCGGCCATTTTTGAAGTTTGGCTCATTATCAGCCTTGGCCTGTTGTCGGCCCCTTTTGAAGTTTGGCACGTTGTCAGCCCTGGCCTGTTGTCGGCCCATTTTGAAGTTTGGTTCGTTGTCAGCCCTGACCCGTTGTCGGCTCATTTTGGAGTTTGGCCCGTTGTCGGGCCTTTAGAATTTGCATTCACCAACCACTTGCCACTGTCGCTAGCCACCCGCCAGCCTCTATTTCCTTCGGCAGTCGCCACTATCTACGACTCGTTCTCGGCCTTTGCCACCGCCATCATTAGTGTTTCAGATTTCAAACTCAAGGTTCCATAATATTCCACCTTGAGTTTGAGGGAAGATGTTAGAAGATATGGATATATTTTTCATATATTCCATAATTATGTTGATATTGAAATATTATCTATTTATGGGTTGATTATAATCATATATTGAGATTGTAATCAAATCAAGGGGATTTGGTTACCAAACTTGTATTTAGATATTACCCAATAAATAGGAACTTTTGTATTGTAGACAAATCAAGTTAATGCGCACAATGTAGTCCTTAGGAGTATTCTGAGTGGTGGACGTAGGTGTCTAACACCGAACTACCTGTAAGTTCTTTGTGTTTATTCTCTCTCTTGCTTCCGCTATTATTTTCACACCATCATTATTTCAACAAACACAACTCTGTTTCAAACTTTTTCATGCCAGGGCAGGGCTGTAACAACCATACTATATTAATATATAAGCACATTAATTTCAGGAAGCAGTGATATTGGAGGGGGGCAACAAAAGTCAACATGCAAAGAGAAAGAGCTGCTGTATATGCTTTATTTAGTGGATAATACTGTCCACGATCGAAGCCAATTAAATACAGTAGCAAATACATATATATATGAAGTAAAACAGCAATCTGACATAATACAGTAATTCAGATTCGTCATGCGGGGAGGTGAGGTGAAAAGTGACACTCAAATTCCCAGCGCTCGAAAGTTCCATTAACAAAATTATAGTAGCCACCCATCAGCCGTAGCCTCTTGCTTGCCACCGCCTTCTGGACATATGGATAACTCAGTAAATTCATCAGTGACAAGTCCACTGACTCCTGCATAATACACATACACACACAACTATGTTTAGCTTTGTTCAATTAAATTACTTGATTTTGTTTTTTGGAGTCATATATGATTAGGTTTGAAGAACAAGATGGAAATACAACCTTTTCACAATGTTCACATTGTTTCTCAAATGGCAAATGGCCAAACTTTGCAATGACCTTCGCCTTGGCAGGTTTACCAATTTTGACCCATTCGTCGATGAAGTCACTGCACATCAATATCATCACAGTTGGATATGGATGAAGTAAGTTAAGCAATATTTGAGAAGAAATTTCTTCATATCTTTGATCAAATAATCAAGTGTTTGTCAAATTAAGTTTAATGTAAAAAGGGCCTTACTAGGGAGCAGAGCCATCCTCAGGATGAGACATAAGCCTCTTTATCCCCCCGCAACGACTATGTCCAATCACCAGGATATTTGGTACCTACGGGATTTTTATTTCTTTTTAACACTTGGATATCATAGTATAAAGGAAAATAAAAGAAACACAAGAAGAAAATTTGGACGTATAAATGAATGAAACTCCACCTCAAGAGCTTTGATGGCATATTCAATGGCTGCGCCAGCGCCAGAGTATCTCAGCTGTGCATGCAGTAGGATTCGAGAATATGAAATTAGTTATATATATTAGCAATCTAAACGAATTATCTTAGCAATCTAATATAATTAGTTATATCGTGCCGACCCAGACTATTTATATTAGCAATCTAAATGAATATTCAATTAGTTATATTCGTGGTATTTTTGTTTCATTAAAAGTGTAAAGATAATAATACCCTTCAAATATAACTAGGAATCAGGTACTTAACATTTAATGTAAGTTGGGCAAGAATTTATGTGAGAAATTAACCTGGTCAAATGGTGGAACCATGTTGGCAATGTTGCGGACCATGAAGGCATCCCCAGGTTGGAAATTCAGGATATGAGAGGGGCAAACTCGAGAGTCTGAGCAGGCGAATACCAGAAACTACACCATAAATTAAGACCAGTAATTAATCTTGCTTAAATCTTATACATAATTAAGATTTGATGATGGTTTTAATCACAGAAATACATATTAAGGTGGCTTTTTTTAATCCTAACAGTACCTGAGGCCACTGGCCATGGGCAAGACGATTGTACAATTCTGGATTCTTGCTGCAGAAATCAAACCAAAGAAAATAAAGATTAAAAAAAAGAAAAGGTAGTAGATTTACAAGTTGGCCTTGCAACTGCATCTCCGTGCAAGAGAATTGGTATAGAAAAACCATCTGCTTTTGTAATTTTGGTCAAAAAAATGTTATCAAAGTTTGGTTATGGAAGGAAGAAAAGCAGTTAATTTGAAAATGGCAGACAATAATCTCGTACTCAAATTTGTTGGTCTTGAAGTATCTAAACCCTTCTGTAATCATCTGAACTGGGTCTTTTTGAACATGGTGATCAAAGCCATTGAGATCTGTCCCTTGCAGCTCGGCTGCCAGTTTCTCAATTTTTGCAGCCGTCACTTCATCGAGGCCATTCTGCTCACTGCAGCCAAGTACAATAGCCAGAGTCAATAATTCATAATTCGATGCATAGTTTATAAACGTTATCTTTTGTTCATATCCTATTTTATTTGAAAATCTTTTCAACAAATTATCAGTAATTGTTAACATGTCCAATTAGTTAGCCCTTAGAATGCGATGCCCTGCAGCTTCATGGATGACAAATGCATTGCTTTCTCTTTGTAATTTGTAAATATTGTGTTTACAAAGTCGATGGCAATTAACGGTTGTATTTCTATCATCATTACATAATAATATTTATTAGATGACGCCAAATACGTTAAATATTTAATTGAAATAGGAGGTGAATATTGGAGTAATATCAGATGATATATTTTGATAATATCACCTAAGAAACCTCTTCAATCCTTCAACCGCCACCTCCAATGACTGCTTCGCCATATGTGTGCCTTCTTCTGCAAATTCAAAAATGTAAATTAAAAGATGAAAATATATATACAAATTTTGGTAGTTAATTTATGTTTTAAATAAAAGAGTTCCACTGTGAACATTCTAATTATTATTTTTAATAAAGTGTTAGCTTTTATCATCTTAGCTTATAAATTAATGAAATACAATAAATAAATAAAAATTAAGAATATTTACAAAAAAAAAAAAAATGATAAAATCGGAACCATTTAACTAAAAATATATATCACAAAAAAGAAAAATGTTTACATGCACTAAAAACTTAGAATAAGTTTATAAGAAGAATAAGAATTTGTCTAAAATGGAAATCGAAATGAAAATATAACATAAATGGTGAAGCACACATGCATGTGATACTCAGAAAATTAACAAGTGAACACACCGTTAATTTGTAAGGATTCTTGCTTCAAATATTTGGTAGAATTAGCTGCCTGAGTGCCTCTATTTATAAGCCAATTAAGTCTATGCTTTTAACATGCCTCATCAGAAAATTCAACACAAGAAAACAATAATTTAATATACCACGTTTAATTTGCCTAAAACAAAATAAAATTAATCCTATCTCTTTCATTTTTGGTCCATGGCAATTATAAAAATACAACCACGTACGTCTCTATCTCTTTATTTGACGTGTTGCTGTGGTACCACACTAATTCACCCACGTTTATAACATCTTCTTGTGCATGGACAAAATATCTATAGACTGAGTTTATATGGAACCCATCTCTTTGCAGTACGAGTAGGTGGTTGGGTCGCCCATGATTTATTTGGACATCACATGCAAGTTTTATATAGACTCTCTCACATGCAGTCTACTTCATAACAATTTGGACAAAAAATTGTTAGAAATTTGAATCGCTACTAATCTATTAGTAAAACCATCGAGAAAAAATGCTGAGCAATGCTATCTACTACATTTTTATCTCACAATTATTTTATAATGCTGACAGCCTGACATGCATGGCAGTCTGACCAACCCTTGAATTAATTATTATTTAAAAAATAATCAAAGATTAGTTGAGACTCCCAGTGAAATAAAAATGTCTAAAATGATGTACATAAAGTTTGATATACTTTATTTCCTGCTTTTAATTAGTGAAGTTGGAGAAGAAAAAACAATCACACTTGAATGTCAATAATTGGGGAGGCTCTACATTTTTGTGGAAGACATCCTCCAATATTGATATTGAGCTACTGTGACGAGCTTCACCAGATCACTTTGGTGCAACTATACCTTTTTTTTTTTTAAAAAAAAAAAAATTCTTTTTTCTCTGAGCTGAAAAAAAAAAGAAAAAAAAAAAAGAGAAGATATATTACTGAGGTTAATTTTGGTGCGCAAAAAAATAGTTCTTTCTTTTCATTTCTTAAACACATAATCAAATTCATATTTTGAGCCATAGTTTCTGAATGAGGATTCTCTCTAGTTGAAAAGAACGGGAGAAGAACCGGTTAGTTATAACATGAGAGTTATAATATGAGAGAACTAACCGGTTAGTTATAAAATATGCTTGTATTATAACTAACCGGTTCCTCTCCCGTTCTTTTCAACTAGAGATAATACGCTCATATTATAACTATAATCCTAGTTCCTAGTTTCTTCTCTAGAAGGACACGGAAATTCAATGGAACATTAAAATGGCATTTTAATAATGCCTATGGTGTGAAAGGCAGAGGCGAGTGACCCCCCTAGGTAACTTGCCCGCCCAAAACTTCCTGTCTAATATGACTTTAAAATATGTACTTTGTTGTCGCATAGTCTGTCTCATTACATTCTTTTTTTTATTCCTTTCGCACTCAATAAAGCAACAAACCCGGCCAGCCACCTTCAATTGATCTAATATTAATTATCCTATCCAAACCCTTGTGAGTAGAAAAAATTGGATTGAGACTGGGCAACTAATGCGAGAGTTTGTTCAAAATTCACTTATTCAGACTGATATTTGAACAGCTGGAACCTCACTTCATTGAATATATAAAGTACGAACAAACTCTCACATGAAAATTGTCATATTACGGTGCTATATAAGACTAACTAGATATTTGCAATGAAGAATTATTCAATCAAGTCTTCCCTTGAATACATATATATATGATTAAGGAAGATTGTTAAATCTATTTCCTGTGATTTGATCTTATTATAAATATATTACTCTGGTTTCAAAATAAGCTTATAAATCCTTATGGTATGCATATGTAATCAAAATGATCATAGTCTACAAATTTCGTCATTTTTCTGATAAAGGCCTTATGAGATTACAAATTTTACTCTCAAATAAATAATAACGAACAAAAGGAAAAAAAAGAAAAAGAAAAAATCTTGATTTGATTAGGTGGCGAAACAACCCCATAGGGCCAATGAGAGTAGCCGGCCACTCCTACCCGATTCTAAAGGTGGTAAACACCCTTAAGGGCATTTGAAAATAATTTGACTATACTTGGGGGCCAGTTCTAGGGGTGACCAAACCATTTTTGTCGCCCTTAGAGATGGTTCAACTACTATTAAAGGCCGGTTCTGGAGGTGGTTGGCTATCTCTTGGGCCACCTCCAAGCCCTTTTTGTTTTTGTTTTTGTTTTTTCATATCTTTTGGTTTTTACTTTGTTTTTTGTTTTTGTTTTTGTTTTTTTTTTGAATTTTTAGTTTCATTATAATTTATTAAAGGTATATGGGAAGGGACCATTTTGTTGTAGAGGCATGCTACAATAATTTGTAAGTTCATTTGAAATGAAATCACATGAATTTATTCATTACATATCCGTTAAAGATATGACTCATCTCATTAACTTATGGATCTACAGTGAATATGAATCTCTCTAGTTCAGTAATTTTCTTATTTCTTGGGTCCATTAAGATTCAACCTCTTGTAACTTGATGATGCAAGGACATTTACAGTGACCTCAAGCAGTTTTTAGAGAGGAGTTTCATATGCAAACTAAGGGAAAGGTGGTCAGAAGGCCACTGATTTGGAGACCGGAAACATTTCAACGCTTAAGTTAGTAAAACTTCAATGGAGAGAAAGTAAAAGCTAGCTAAATAGGGTTATGAGAGTCTCCTTGGACATGGTAGTAATAAATATATAAGGGAACGCTTATAACCATAGGCCAAAGAAGGGATTGGAACTTTGCTAATGCAATAGCCGATGTTATACTTAATTTGCTTGCTTTTCTTGTTTGGAAAGCTGTAAAAATTTTAAGGTGTGTCAATTTTCGTGCATATTCTTTAGCTAGGTGGGCCACTTCTCACCATATTCTTAGAAGCATTCCTAATTGGTCTTCCATTCGAATCAAGCATAAGAAAGACACTATGTTGTAATTCCTTTCCTCATTTGAATTTTTTTTTTTTTTTATTAAAACAAAAAGTCTTAGGCCAAAGAAGGGATCGTGTGTGACACATCCATTGAGAGAGAATGCACCCTGCTATCGGTGTTGGGCCTGGTGTGGGCTTATCCAACCTAATGTGCACCTTAAAGGGCCTAAGGTTCTTTATAGGTACGAAATGCACAAAAGTTGTCATACTATGGCCTATGTGGACAACAAACAAAGGAGAGCCCATGAAACTTAAAATAGGCCCCAAACAATTGGGCCTAAGAAAATACAAGTGAAAAACAATTGATATAAATTAGAGTGGCCATTTGCATTTATGGGTTGAGTTTGTATCGTATTAAGTTATAACTATATAACTATATGAGTCATTCTTAATTCAATTATTTTTATTAAACGAGTTAAACCTTCGATCCTCACACAACCCGTTTAATAAACATATAGCGTTGGATTGTCTTGAATATGACCAATTTAAATCCGTTTCAACTTGGTCCATATAAATGGGTTTAGTTGATCCAATATTTGGCATGACCTAATTAATTTAATTTCATATCTTGTATGTGTAAATCATACATATTCACAACTATATTCAAAACAATCAATTCAACAATCGATATCAAGCACCCAAAAAAAAAAAAAAAATCGATTTCACTGTCAACCAAATTGCATAATCAATATCTAATTATCTATCATTTATTAATAATTAGATTTCTAATTGGGTTGATCGAATTTATGGATGACTTCAAAAATTGTCACCCTTGGACATGGATAATTGGATAGAGAAAGTGAGCATTGCACATTTACACTATTTATATTATCTGCAGGGTTTTTGTCGTCTATAGGAGCTGCCGATGCCAATGCTAATCATATTACGCTTTGGGATGAGCAAAGCCCACCTCTGAGCCCTCAGTCTCAGGCTCTCAGCTTCTCTTTCCTCTGATCTCATCTTCTGTAAGCAATTCGATCATGGACTCTGCTTTTTGTTATTATTACTTTTAGTATTCTGTTTGAAGCTTCAACAATATTTCGTCTCATTTCCTTCAGTGGCTTCTTCTTTAATTGGCTATGGCGACTCAATCCGCCGCTCCCCCCAACCCAACGGACGGAAATCAACCGAACCCAGGTCTGATTTTTCTTTTTCTTTCTCTCTAATTTTACATATTTTTGTCAATTGGGTTTGGGTTTTTCTCTTATTTTTCGCATTGCTTTTTCTGAATTTTAATTTCGCAATTTCTACAAAAGGTGGTAGAGAAAATGTTAATTGGAAAAAGATACGATATGTATATCGGACAAGTCGTCTGTGTTGAAGTCCTTGTCGAGCTTAAAGCATCATATTTTGATGTTCTTGATCGATTTTATGACCATGAACCATGTTTTTCTAGAGTGTTTTGTAGAACTTGTACTTCAGCTATTCTGGGCATGTTTTTAAGATTTGGTAAATTTAGAAAAGCTATATGTTCATGTTTAAAAAATTGGTCTTTCTAAACTCGAGCAACAGAACTTGCACAACCAACGAATCAGGATCAGCAAGCGTCCGGGGCGGAGGCTTCCAATCCAAAGTCTACGCCGTCGTTGTTTGTGAACTCCGAACCGATGAGAGAGTCCGGGGCTGAGGCTTCCAATCTAAAGTCTACGCCTTCGGTGTTTGTGAACTCCGAGCCGATGCGAGAGGAACAAGTGCAAAATGCGGTGAAGTTTCTTTCGCACCCGAAAGTTAGGGGCTCACCGGTCATCTTCAGAAGATCGTTTCTTGAGAAGAAGGGCCTTACAAAGGAGGAGATAGATGAGGCCTTTAGACGTGTGCCTGTATGTGGGTTATTTAATCTTTTGTTTACTTTATTTTTTGCTATAACACACGATTGAATTGTCATCTAGAGCATTCGTTTATATGCAATTTACCAATTTCTGTTCCTTTTTTTCATGCCTGACTTTCTCTGGAAATTATAGGATCCACAACCAAGTGTGCAGTCAACCAGCTTTAATCAAGGTAATTAGTATTACTGTTGATATGGGATTTGGGTTTGACCAGAGTTGGTTAACCCTTCTATCACTAATGTTAATGTATGATTTATCATAATGCTGACAGATGGGCAGGTGAATTCATCATCAAGCATTCAGCCACAGGCTCCAGTACAAACTCTGCAGCCAGCTGCAGCAGCTCCTACCGCTGCCATTTCCTCAGTGGGTACTTCAACGCGTTTCCGATTTCACTGGTCTCATGCTATTCTTGCTGTAGGATTACTGGCAGTTTCAGGTGCTGGAACAGCTGTAGTAGTTAAGGTATCAACATTAATATATCTCCTGTCATACCTTCCATAAGTCAGGCATGCTAATGCTAATAGCTATCCTTTTATTTATTATTATTTTTTTTCTAGTGCTGTCTTTGATGCTGCATGCTTTTGTATGGTTCTTGCACCCAATGTCACTTGTGGCCGACTGGTTGTGTGTAGTTGATTTTCACTATTTGATATCTCAAGCTTGCTCACATTAATTGATTAATATTCCCTATTCTAGAATGCTATTTTACCCAGGTTGAAGTCTTGGATACGCAAGGTTGTATCGGAGGAAGGAAATGACCTTGCGGAGAAAAAAGATTCAAAACCAAGTTTGGCAGAAGAAGCAGCAGCTGCTGCAAAAGCAGCTGCAGCTGCTGCTGCTGATGTTGCAAAAGCAAGCCAAGAAATGTTGCGTTCAAGAAACGATGGTGCGTTTATGCTGAATTTTTAGCCGATTTTGTTTGAAGAGATTCCTATATTTCTTGCTTTAATGTTTTTTCTCTTTACCATTTAGTTTTCATTGTTCACTGATCAGTAATATCTCTTTTGATCGCTGCATCTTGTTCTATACATGATCAGAGAAGAGATTCTTCGAAGAATTTACAAATCTCTTAGATGTGCAAGTACAGGAAATGAAGTCAATGTCTAGTGCCATAAATAAATTGGAAGGTACTGAGAAGTTTCTTTCTGACTAAACAAGCAGATTTATGGAACTGTTGTGCCTGAAGAACATGTAGCATCATTTTTACCTGCAATTCTTCAAAGAGTTTGTTTTTTGAATAAGTCAGTGATGTCTTAATGTGTCATTATTCTAAGAGTTTTGTTTTAGAAGATATAAAGATGATATGGCCCCGCATGCCTGGTTGAAAGCAGAAAATAAGAAGAAAAAACTTTTAAAAAATGCTGTATTTGACCAAATCTTTTGATTGGCTAGATTTTAGAAGGGAGAGAATACCAAATTTCTAAGAAATAATGGAACAGATTATAGTTTATAATTGAAAATTGTTTCTATTTTCTTCGATTACTGCTTTTTTATACCCCTTTTATGGTGTGCCTTTTTTTTTTAACTAGAGAATTGTTAGAGGTGTCTGATTTCTGACCATCTTGCAACAATGTCACTCACGTATCAATGTATCATGAATGCATCTTATATATAAGGTATACACTAAGACTGGAAGTGCATGGGTACCTAGTTTTGTGCCTGAGCAATCTGTGAAGTTATTATCCTGGTTCTTAGATTGCTTTCTTGGCTGTCAATGCTATTGTATACCTTTGCTTAGGTAGTCTAATACAATGCTGAATAGTGTCCTAGCTTCATTGTTGGTGGTGTGGTTGGTCCTGGAACCCTCTTGCTCATTGAGAAAATATCTAACATTCTTAGTACCAATTTTCTTCGTTAGAAGTTTAAGGACATAACGGAAAATTATGTCTAACCAGTTACTAACTTATTATTAATATTCTTTCTTTCTGCCTAATCATCACAGGACAAACAAACACCCAAGGGAAAGCTTCTTTTGTTGATCCAGAAGATCACCGAGTCACTATATCAAGTTCAAAGGTGAGCTGAACGTAGGTATAAATTGAGAATGTTTCATGCTCTCTAAGATTTGGAGTGTACATTCTCTCAACCACATTTGACCTGTCTAAAAGCACTTACTAATTTAAAATGTGCTGCAGCAATCATATGTGCATCACAAGGCGGACTATGACTCACGCTCAGGTTGTTATTTAGGGATCAAGTGCCAGTTCTCTATTGTGTAATTCCCGTTGGTTTACATTTTATTGTTTCCTAATTAGAATTTTCTGTACAGTGAGATCATCCTCGCCTCCCACATCTGCAGAACCATCAACTGCACCTCACCCTAAGTCATATATGGATGTAAGTAGTTAACCTAACCTTTCCAATGTTGAGAAATCCTCCTGAAGATGTCATGTTTAGTGCATGATTGTATTCTTGAGGGCAGTCCCTCTTTGCATGTAATTTTTAATCATGCTAATATGGAAATTAATGCAAGTAAATACTTAGATATGAAGCGTTAGATTTTCTTTCATGAGAGGGCCATGTCTTTTGGAATTACTCCACCAGAGTCAGTGCGAGAGATTGTATATGGGAATGACTACATAATGCACCTGGGAGCATGAAACTACCATTTAGTGATGTACATGCTTTTATTCTCTCGTCTCTGACCACTACTAGACTTACCCTTAATCTGAGTAGTTATTTATGCAGTCTAACTATATATTTAAACCAATTTGTTATTTGTTATTAAAGATTTCAGAACAAATGTTAATGCAGATAAAAAAAAAAAAAAAACCAGAAAAGAAGGGCAAAACATGAGGTTGGAAATTGGAATGACTGTCAAATTATCATTCATGTGAATATCACTCAATTCAGTTCATGTCCATAACATATCTGAAAACAAATCTGCTTTAATATCTGTTATCAGTTAACTACCATTTATTGAAAAAAAAAGTCTGAATTTTTATGACTGGATGTTGAATTTAGATCCATGGTTAGTGTGTCAAATATAATGGTTCACATCATATGATTATATGCACGTTGATCTTTATTATTCCAAATCAAAACCGCTTACTGCCTATAAATGGTTCTGATACTCTTCATGTTTGATTAATTGTAAAGCCAGAGACATTTTACCATTGATATGTAATTTTAGTGTCTAGAGAGCTCTTGTCTTTCTTTTCCCTCTCCAGAATCTTCCTCTGTGAGCCTCTGTTTCTTCCTTCTCAGCGCTGATTGGAAAGGAGGAGGCTCCTCCTCCCTCCTCCTTCCTTTCCCTTTCCTTTCTTTTCTCTTTCTTTTCTCTTTTTTGTCTACAACTTGGAAGCCATATCCACTGTGCACCCACTCCCCCACCCCCATGGTGGCACCTCCTCGCTTTCCCCATTCCTTGATCCACCTGCCAATCACCCCCTTTG
>NC_081543.1:4059073-4081699 GCF_901000735.1 Corylus avellana
CCCCTAGGTTTTCATGAACTAAAAACCACTCTACACTATAATTATCAAATCAAAACTAAATAAAATTGTAGTATGCAATAAAATAAAATAACTTTAATAATCAAATAAGAATCAAATTAAGAAATATCTCACCAATTTTTTAGAAAATAAAAGCAAATGAGGTAAAATATTGGGAGAAAGCTGGTCTTCGATTTGTTTCAAAACAATAATTAAAATATTACTGATTAAAAAAAATAAGAAGGTAGTCTTGGATAGACTCAATCTTAAGAATTTTTTTTTTTAATGAAAATACATTTTAGCCCTATGAACTATTATCCTTTTTGCACCTACACCTCCAAACTTTAAAAAGTGGCATTAGGGCCTTGCATGCTACCATAACGTATTAAATTAGACATTTTTATATTTTTCTTCTCAAAATACCTTTAAATTTATTAAAAAAAATAACCATTTGTAAAAAATTAAAATTATTAAAATTTTTTTTAAAAAAAAACTGGGTGATCCTTTTCATATTAGCTCCCTTATTTTATTTTGTTAAATACTTATTTTTATATATTTTTTAATTTTATTTATCAATAACTTCTTCGAGGGTACATTTTGGCAAGAAAAATGCAAAAATATTTAATTTGGCACACAATAGTAATATCAATATGTGGGCTTCAATGATATTTTTAAAATTTGAAAGAATAATTGTTAAATAAGTGATAATTTAGGAGATAAAGTATTTAAAAAAAAAAAAAAAAAAACCACCGACTTGAACTCGGTGTATTGAGTTGAACTCGGACATTAAGCACCGACAATTTCAAAAAACAACCGACTTCTTTTCCTTTATAAACAACAGTCTCTAATTCATTCTGTACGCAGTTTAATTTCTCACTCTCTCAATTCTCAATTCTTATTGTGCGGCTTGACGGTCTCCGCTATTTCTCTCAAAGTCAACGGCAACGGCAACGGCACGGCGATTGTCTCAACGGTGACTGCACCTATGGGCATCCAACCACCGGCGAATCCACCAGGTGGACAATGGGAACCAATTTCAACTGCTGGGCCTTCTGGACTGGATGTAATTAAAACGCAAGAATTAGAAAAGTTTATGGAGTCTCGTGGATTATACGAGTCTCCGGCGGAAGCCTTGAAACGGGCTGAGGTCCTGGGGAGATTGGACCAGGTTGTGAACATCTGGGTGAAAAAAGTCACCGAAAATAAAGGGTACAACGAGCAGATGGTTGAAGAAGCTAGAGCCATGATCTTCACGTTCGGCTCGTATCGCTTGGGTGTGAATGGTCCCGGAGCTGATATTGACACCCTCTGTGTTGGGCCGAGGCATGTTAATAGGGAGGAAGATTTTTTTGGTGAACTTCATAGGATGCTCGGTGAGATGCCTGAAGTAGAAGATTTGCATTCCGTTCCTGCTGCTAATGTTCCTATTATGAAGTTCAAGTTTGATGGGATTTCTATTGACCTACTCTACGCGAAATTAGCCGTTTGGGTTATTCCCGAAGAGTTGGATCTTTCTGTAGATTCGGTGCTGCAAGACTTGGACGAGAAGAGCGTCCTTAGTCTTAATGGTTGCAGGGTTACCGATGCGATACTAAGACTAGTCCCTCATGTTCCAAATTTTCAGACGACCTTAAGGTGTATACGTTATTGGGCAAAAATCAGGGGAATTTATTCGAACATGGCAGGGTTTCTTGGCGGGATAAATTGCGCAATTCTCGTTGCTCGGGTTTGCCAATTATATCCTAATGCAGTGGCCAGTTTCTTGGTTTCTAGATTTTTCAAGGTGTATAGCCAGTGGAAATGGCCTAATCCGGTCATGCTATGTCCCAACGAAGAAAGATATCTGGGCCTTCCTTTTTGGGATCCAAGGAGAAATGTTAGAGATGGCAGAGATTTAATGCCAATAATAACACCTGCGTATCCCTACTCAAACACCAGTTATAATGTGTCATTGAGTACACAGTGTGTTATGAAAGAAGAAGTTGAAAGAGGAAGGAATATATGTGAGGCAGTTGAAGGCAGCAAAACAGATTTGATTAGCCTATTTTACCCTTTTCATTTCTTTTCGGCTTATAAAAATTATCTACAGATCGACATTACCGCCAGAAATCATGACGACTTCATGAGTTGGAAAGGACGGGTCGACTCTCGGCTTCGTTTGCTGACTATGAAGGTTGATAGGGACACACATGGGCAGCTACAGTGCCACCCACATCCCGATGGCTTTTTGGACAAATCCAAACAATTTCGTTGTTGTTACTTTGTGGGGTTGAAGCGGAAACATGTTGTTCGTGATCAGAAAGGTGAACCATTTGATATAAGGTCAACTATTGAAGAATTTAAGAATTGTGTGGGGATGTACACGTCTGTAAAACCTGGGATGTTGATCGGTGTATCTCACAAAAAACGCAGTGACATTCCTCTATTTGTCTTTCCTGGTGGAATTCGGCCTGCTCGTTCTACAGGAGTAGGCAGAGTGTGTGGTGGGGCTGCTGAAAAGCCTAGAAATTTCAGTCCTCTTCAAGCGGTTGAAGGTGTTGTTGGAAGGAAAAGAAAAGCAGATGAATCTGATACCAACAATAAATTTAGAAAATGTGATTATGTGGCAACGAGCAGGAGTGAAGCTTTAGCAGCAGGGCAAACTAAAGCAAGTGTCCAACCCTCGGAATACTCATTAACGGCTTTACAGGAGCAAGTGATCAGAAATTGCTCTAGTTTATTCAATAATGGTGGTGAAGAGGACCTTAATGCTGCACCATTCTCCACACCAGCTTCGACATCTGCTATCCCACAAAAGCCAGTTATCAAGTTCAATTTCACATCTTTGGTGCAAGCAAACAGCTAAAGCACCGGAAGGAGAATTGTTTCAACTGTAGATTCTAGTATTTCATTTTTTGTTTGTGGAGTGGCTTGATTGCTGCAAGAAATAATGAAACTTGCAGCACAAGCTTCTTGTATTTACATTTTTTTCGCTCCATGACAATTATTTTTTTTTGATTTATCATCAATGAAAGAATTTAGTTTATTAATTCAGATCATAGATTTTACTGTTATATCTCTCTTCCTCTCACTTTTGTGCTTTTTAACTACTAAGAATGATGCCATTGGTTAAGGTCTTAATTGGGTTGCAGTTTTAGCTAATATGTGCTTAGATTGTGCTGTTAATTATAGAGGTACATGATGATGGTTGATTGTAGAAAAGATGGTCAGACCTTGGAAAGCTCTTCATTCGTGGGATTTCTTGGGACATGTCCAGATGAAGAACGTCTTAAAGATTATGTTAGGAAATATGGGGAAGTGGTCGAGGCAGTGATCACACAATTTCACAAAAAAAAAAAAAAGGTTTTTGCGGGGTGAATTTAATTGGCATTCTGTTAATTTGGCCATTAGGGTTTTTTTTTTAATTATTATTATTATTATTTAAAAAGCTAGGTTTTAGAATTTATTTATTTATTTTTAGGGTAAATATATTAGAAATCCTTAGGTTAACGCAACAACATTTTTATCTCCCTAAGTTTTTTTTCTCAAAAATTTAGTTCTTGAGTCAATTGAAATACCAATAAAATTCCTGCTGTCAAAATTTTCTAACCGACGTTAGTCTCAATCAAATCGCATCGTTTTGCCACGTCAGCATATTAATTTTTTTATTAATTTAATTTAAAATATTTTTTTAAAAAAAGGAAAAAATTGAGAGAGAGAGAGAGAGAGCGTCCATGGTGAGTAAGATGTGAAAAATGTCCAAAGAGAGGCCAGATCTAGATTTGGGGAAACTTGGTCCAAAAATTACTCAATATATGATTCTTTTTCTTTTTTATTTTTCTTTTTATTTTTTTATCTGGTCATTGATCTTTTTTATTTTTATTTTTTTAGAAAGTTAGAAACCATTGATCTGTTCTTCTTTTACTTTTTCATCTGCGCCTCTCCCCTTCACAATATCACCCAAAAAAGAAACCATAGAAGAGTTCTTGGTGGAAAGAATTTCCTTTGAATGGCATTTATTATTTCTAAAGGGCCTCTGAATAAGAAAAATGATCAACTTTCTAAGCTCTACCTAAAATACAAACCATATCTTGCATTCTGCAATTCTTGTACCCTACCATCGATGGTGGGTTTCCGTGACAACAGAGGACGTACATTGTAATGAAATCTGAAATATAAGTTCATTTTTAATTTTAGATTCAACAGTAAATATAAGTTATGAAATCTGAAATCTTTTCTGGGTTTTGTGCAGGTTTACAATCAGAAGATTGAGTTTGCAGCAATTGGATTAATGAATATGTATAACTCTGGTGGATATCTTTATGATGCAATTGACTTATTTAGCGACTCTTCCAGTTGTGAAATACACGTGAAGGGTCTGTTTGGCATTGCGATTTCAATAAGTGCGATTTTAAAAAATAATGTTTTTGAAATCGCTACTTTTTAAAATCGCAAAGACGTTTGGTAAAATATGTTAAAAAATACTTTTTTATTAAATATTTGTTATGTGAATTTATGATTTTAGTTTAAATTCGCATTTTTTCAAATAAGCACCCCCTAGTCTCCTTATTGAAATCGCAGATTTTTTTCTTATTTTAAATTAAGTATTTTTTAAATCGCAATGCTAAACGCTTTACGTTTTGCAATATCTTTTAAAAATACAGATTATTTTTGCGAAATCGCAATCCCAAACGCACTTGAAGGGGAGAGGAGTAGTGAAAAAGACAAAAGAAAAAGACGAACAGATCAATGACCAGATAAAAAAAAAAAAAAAAAAAGAAAAAGAAAAAGAAGAACAGATCAATGGTTTCTAACTTTCTAACAACCATGTATAAGTAATTTTTTGTCCAAGTTTCCAGAGACCCCAAATCCAGATCTGGCCTCTCTTTGGAAATTTTTCACACCTTACCCACCGTCGACTCTCTCTCTGAATTTTTTTTTAAAAAAAAATTTTGATTTAATTTTTAAATTAAATTAATAAAAAAATAATATTTTGACGTGACAAAACGGTGCATTTTGATTGAGACTAATGGCGGTTAGAAAATTTTGATGGCAGAGATTTTATTGGCATTTCGACTGACCTAGTGAGTAAATTTTCGAAAAAAAAAAAAAAAAAACTTATGGAGATAAAAATTTTGGCACATTGACCCAATGACTTTTAATATATTTATCCATATTTTTATTAAGGGTATTATGTCATTTCGGAAGATACTATAAATTTTGATAATTTGAAAAGACATTGTCGCAATTTAAAATTTGAAGAAGACATTGTCATTAGGTGATAGTTTGAGAGGAAATGTGAATTTTTTTCCTAAAAAGAAATAAAAACAGCAAAGGAAAAGAAAATAAAAGGGAGTGGCGGTGGGAAAATTCCCTGCCATTGGTGTTGATGGGGTTTTCGACAACCCAACTCAACGCTCGCTTATGTCCAACTCTGGGTGGGTCAGGGACCATCCAGCACCACCACCATCACCTTCCACCCTTTCATTTTTTTTTTTAATCTTAAATTTTTGCTTTTTAGTTTTTGTTTAAGATGTTGTAATGTTACAAACATGCTTTTAATTTTTGAGCCGTTGGTTTACTATTAATCTTCCTATAATTTTACCGTTAAAATTATATTGATGAGTTTTTAAAGAAAAAATCAGACTAACGGTTTTATGACCCTTTGGTTATTATTAAGTTTTATGATTTTTGTTATTCTCTTCAACCGTTTGTCATTTACTCATATTCATTAGCTTTGGAAAAGGTTAGCACTTACTTCTATATATGATATCTCTTCTTCAATCCCGATAGTGAAAAACATTTATATATATCACTACCTTGGCCTACGAAAACAGCTCTATTTTTTTAAAGT
The DNA here is from genome assembly GCF_901000735.1 of Corylus avellana. Lineage (NCBI taxonomy): Eukaryota > Viridiplantae > Streptophyta > Magnoliopsida > Fagales > Betulaceae > Corylus > Corylus avellana. Next base: position 4,064,904 of record NC_081543.1, read on the forward strand.
CACTCTTCTGCATATTGGCCTTTTTCCTTCCACTTGCCTTGACATTGTTTATCTTTGGAGACTCTCTCTTTGATGCTAGAAACAATGCCTTCATCAATAGCCATACGGCAGATTTTTGGCTTTATGAGAAGAGCTAATTCAAACACCCCACTTGTCGTGTTTTAATGGTTATCTAGTTTCCGATTATATTGGGTTGTTCTAGTAGCCTTCGTTATTGGAAGTGCGTCCTTAACGAAGGTTGACGCTATAGTCTAATCCTGGGAGGTTGCGTATCGAAGGATCTGATCGCACCGAGTTATATACTCCGGGAGGCACAAATCAACCTTTAAGGACAACGCTTTTGCGTGATTCTATAGCATTGTGAGATTTTTCCATACTCTACTTTTCATCTCTTGTATTTTATTTATTTTATTGTTAATTTTCATATTGCAATTATTTTATATCAATGAGAATTTGTGCACCATTCAAAATTATTTCCAACATAAGAGAGTGTGCTAATGTGGTAATATCTTACCAGTTATATGTATTTGCGAAAAAAAATTCGGTTAGTTCTTCAACAACAGGTTGATAGAATTGAAGGACCATTTTGATTAAGGTGAAAAGCAAGTAGGTCGATCAAATTTGTTACTTTGGAAAACCCTACAAACTTTTGGATAAAATAATAAATTATATGGACCAAATTTGTATTTAATCCTAAGTTTTCAATAGGTGACATGTACTTTTCTAGCCTTTAACATCACAAGTCTCTGCATTGCATATTGGCATAGAATACGAATCACATAATTTCTTCTTTAATTTTTATACAAATTCAAGAATCAAACTCGGGGGGTAAATACGAAAGTCATGTATCCACACGAAATTACAACTACAACCTCACCTTCCATTCTTTACTAAAAATTATTGTTGGTTAAAAGCAGCTATCAAGTCATTGGTTTGACTTATTTATTAATCTTTGTATGCATTTTTGCACTGTTGTATTTTGTTTTGGGTCTATTGTAAGGGAGCTTACTCACTTTTTATTTTTAGGATCGCCCACTCTCTTTTCCTTTCAAATCAGAAGCGAAAATAATTCTCTCTTATAACAATTTTCCTTATTCAATTAGGAAAAAAAAAATGGACCTAAAACATGAATTTTGATTAATGAGTATGTAAGAGGTGGAAGAAATGATACCAGAATGCATAGAATTTCCGGATCCAAACAACACATTTGCAAAGGACTGATCAAATGCTTTAATTAAGGAGATGAAGTTATATATATAGATCCATAACCTATATGGAGGGACACAAGATATGCCATTGGACCCATAGGCTGGTGGAGTTGAATTCGTTGCTTCAAAGTTCAACTAGGAGAAAATATGTCACAATTAAATCGTTGGTACTGAAATAGCATTAACAGTACTACTTCAATGGTATTTGCCCATCCATGACATTTTATGCCACATTAAGAGATGTCTAATTAAATGGTATTTGCCCATCCATGACATTTTATGCCACATTAAGAGACGTCTAATATATGAAATACAGGGAATGCCTATTAGGGAATTTTCCCTGGGGGCCCTTTAGGGGATGGTGGCGGTGGCCGAGCAGGTCGTTTCCGATGAACTAGTTTTTCCAAGGCCAAAGGTCGACGTTTCATTTGGTTTATAGTAACAGCTCCAAACAATTCTTTTCCATCTCTTGCATAGACTAACTCCTCCATCTTCTCAACTGGGTGTTGATTAAAGTAATCATGACATGTTTAGACAAGGAAAATAAATAAATAAATAAATCAAAGAAACCATAGGTATATATATATAGCAGCTGGATTTAAAAGATCATAAACACAGTGTAATAGAAAGTAACCAGAAATAAACAGATAAAGTTCATCATCATTGTTGATCGGGAAGTAAATATATAAACTTCAGTGTTATACATGCTACAGCTACTTATCTTACCAGTGAAAAACAAGCTCCATGCAAGGAATAGGGTGGTAATTAGCACAAGAAAACCAGGGAGGAGGATTCTCTTGCCCTCAAATCTCATGTTGCTTAATTTGTGAAGACATGCGTGAACTTCACAATATATGGGCAGCCACGTTTGTTTGTTTCTGTGCAGTTTTCAACGCATGCCATCTTTAGCCCTTTTCCTCTACCAGGTCAAAGCGAGATGGGTCAAGGAATATCAATGCAATTTCGAGGAGTCTACCTTGTGTCTTGAAACTTGAAAGTGAAAGAGATAGCCGTGAATACATAATTATTAGGGTAGATATAATTAGATGTCACTTACCCCACCCAAAAAAGACCACCGTATTTATTTATATCTCCACATTACCACTAATTGCAATTCGAACCTATAAATTACAAAATGTTTGAGTTGTCCCATGCGTGTTAAGTTTCACCATTAGATTGGATGGAAAACTTTACATGTGGACGTGTGCTTGAACCATTTTGTGTGACCAATTTGTCCCCTTTGTTACGTGAAAAACGAACCATTTTAGTAATAATTAGGATTAAAGAATTTGAACACTGATAAGAGATAATTACGTGACTACCTCTATCTATTATTTTATAGGATGGCTGTACAACCATCTTTTGGCAAGTGTGGCTGAATGTCTACCATATTTATTATTTTAGGAGGTGGTCGCGTAACCATCCTCTTTATATACTTATGGGATGGTTACATACGCAACTACTCTATGGAGAAGATAGGAGGTGGCTACACATTCACCTCAAGGAGAAGATCAGATACATGAACATGACCACCCCCACCCAAGTAATAGCTTGGCTCATCATGTTATGAGCAATTTCGTATTTTGTCTCTCAAACAGAGATTTCTTGGTAGAGAAAAGGACTTAAGGGCGTGATTGGCACATGTTAAACATTATGAGACCTCAACCCCATTTTTTAATGTTGTTTTTAAAATAAATGCTTAAAATACCCTAAGAATAGAGACAAAAGTAGGGTTTCTCATTTGATGGGATGAGTGGTCAAGCCTAATTTTAATAGGGGTTAAGTCTAATTTTTTTTTTTTTTTTAATGCACAAATATTGAATTCAACTACAATTTAAAAAAAAAAAAAAAGAAAAAAAAATTTGGGCGATGACCCCTTAGTTTTAATGTGATTCCGTCTCAGCCTAAAATTTTAGAGGATTTTTATACAAAGAAAATGAAGAGAAAATAATAAATAAATAGAAATTGGTCCATGGTTTTTAACGCATTTTAAAATTGCCATCTAGGTTTCGAAAAAAAAAAAAAAACTACTTGGTTTAATCACTTTGAAAATTATTCCCTCTATAATTTTTTCTGTCCAACAAATGAGAGGTGGAGCCATGCATGTCCACCACCGTCCTATATATCACGAGTGGAAACGTCTTGGACTATCTTGTTAAGGGTATATTATATAATAATATTGAGTGCAATTAGATCTAAAAGGTGATGATTTTTCAACTTAGTCGGTAAAGGAAAAAAGGAAGGAACAAGAAAGTAAGAAGGGGTACAATTAATAAAGAAAGCGTGACCTTTTGAAAAATTGAAAGAAAGAAAAAAAAATAATAAATAAATAAAAGCCCTTAGACTATCCCCTTGACGTAAATTTTGTGTTGTTGGACTTTAGATAATTGGTTTTTCAACTTGATTAGGTGAAAGAGCAATACTAGATGGAGAATTAGAGTTTTCTTTGTATTTGTTCTCCCAAATGTAAGGTGACTTTTAAAATTACTAATAAATCAAAATTTAATAATTAATGATCATCTCAAATTTAATGGTAATTTTAAAAGTCATATCACATTTAGAAGGATACAAAGAAAGCTTGACTTTGTGAAAAATTGAAATAAAATTCTCAGAGAATCTCATTAATTGGGACATGTTTTTCTCAGAAAATGAAAGAGGAAGGAACAACTGCCGTGATTCTGGTAATGGATTTCCTTCGATTGCTAACTGAAATATTACATGCACATTGAACGCAAGCCACAACACAAGGGAGGGGAATTTGTTTTTGTCCGCCAAACATGCTCGTAACTTGCATGTTACAAATTAAGCCATTAAGGTTAATTGTGTGATTTCTTGTAACCTTTTTTCACATTTATTTATTTTTCTTAAAAAAAAAAAGAAAAAAAAGAAAGAGTTTGTGTTTAACATGGGTTCTTTTTGGTCAGTAATTGTCTAGATAGAGTATCTTTATGAGTCTCACTGGTAAACCATTCTTTTATATTCAGCTCTATTAGTGTCATTTCTCCCTTTATCTAATTTCCTTGGTATTGCATAAAAAATAATGGGGCTTGTCCCCCATTGGGCAAGGAGCAGGAGATGAATGGCTTATAGGCATCATGGGTCCTCTTTTAAATAGGTTATTTTTGTGAATTCCGCTTATAAACCAATATGCTCTGTTGGTGCCATTTCTCCACTTAAAAAAAAAAAAAAAAACCTTACATTCTAGCTTCATGCTGGCTCTAGTCCTAACTTGGGCAAAGGACTTGATTTTCTTGGGTTCGATGGCATGTTTTGTGGATTTGAAATATATCTTCCTTAATTATCAAAAAAGGATAGAAATTTTCTTTAATATAATCTAATAAGTGACAAGTGTCATCTCTCACATGTTTTCTTTAATATCTAAATAATCATTTATTATCATTCGATTAATCTAGAAATCAAAACATTAATTTTTTAGAAACTCAAAAATATTGAATGACACTTGTCACCTTATTAAAGTAGGTTGAAGAAAATTTGTGTTCATAAAAAAAATATCTGAGTATGCCACAAAAAACTATAATATTAGTGACGTGGCAACTGTTCACTAATTTTTGCTATGTCACCATGTGGTGATGTGGCAACTATTCACTAATTTTTGTTACGTCACCATATGGTAAGTACCATATATAACTCATGACTATCCCCTTTCACTTTCAACTAGAAAGGTACACTCCCCAATAATCAAATTGCAATATTGATAACTCGTTGTTTCATTAGGATATTATTTCCAATTGTAAATGGATTATTTATAGACCCATTTTTTATTTTTTGTTTTGTATTTTAGCACTATTACTTTTGTTTGGATTTGTTGTTGCTCTTTTTCGGCTTTCTAATTCCCTCTAGCTAGGCTGTAGCCTCCTATTTGCTTAGGGGAAAAAAGAAATAAAATTCTCCAATATCTTTGACCCAGTAAACGAAAAGGACTAAAGTGGGTTACGTTTCAAACTGCATGCATGGAAAAATCAAACAAGAGTGTCTATGTATTTATCATGATATTGGCAAGTCTCTTCCACAAACCACATGCAAGGCAATTAAGATGGGGTTTGTAGTCAAGAGACGCTTCCTCCTTGGTTTTCTTGTTATGTTCCTTGCATGCACCTTGTTCGTCACAGGTAAGATTTTGTATATATATGCACGTTTCTCTCCAAGTTCTGTATATATGTATTGTTTGACATGTATATATAGGCTATATATTGAAGTCCCAGTCAGATTTTGGCCAGATTATCTGATTAATGAATATATAACGATATATACATATATTCATTAATCTGATTAAGATTAATGAATATATGTATATATCGTTTCTTTGCTGTTTTATCTTGTCTTAATCTGTCGGTAATTATTACGTTCTAATCAGGTGAGAAAATGGTGGAAAAGTTAGTTTATGCAAGAGATGCAGAAGAATTGCCTAGAGATCAACCACTTTCATCACCTCCGTTGTTGCAGAGACGCAAAGAACCTGAACCGCCACCGCCGCCTCCTAGTGGGCCCAATGGGCCGATCCCTTAATAGGCATTTATTGTATTTCATGTATTAGACATCTTTTGATTTGGGGAAAATGTCATAAGTAACAAATCATGCAAAATAGTATGTACGATCTACTCTAAATGTCAGTTCATGAGCATCGACCATGCATTGATCAATAAATGTGTTAGTAGAAGACTCATGATTCTTCTTTACATTATGAAAGCATATATTCTCCTCGTTGACACGTCTAGTTAACTTGTTCCTCTAATTGATTTTCTTAGCTACAAAATTTACTCAAAGACTAATTGGTGATGAATTCAACTCACTAATCAATAAAATCTTACGAATTGATCTTTCAGCTTCACAAACTTGTGTAGCCTTATTGAAATTCAATATTCTAAATTCCTTTGGCTTCTAATTTTGGAATTCTTGTGAAAAATATAAAAGATTTAGGTAATTTTCAATGAAATCATGATCAAATTTACAACAGACACGAGAAGTTATGTTTTTAATTCTATAACTCAGTTGTAATTAGACTTTAACTCCTTCAAAACACATATGCCTACAACCTAAATGCTATTTGAGAGAGAATAAAAGAGAGAATTGAAAGAGACTCAGAATTTCGAATTCTGAAATGATTAATCTTATTTTAACTTTCATCTCATGTGTTATTTATAATCAACCAAGAAGCACAACTCTCTCTTGGTTATAGAAGTTACATATTCAAGAGATATAACTTTTGGTATTATTTGGATCAACTTCAGTGAGTATATTTAAGTCCAATTACAAACATATATATAAAATACATGGAATGCCTATTAGGGGATGTGCGGTGAGGCCACTTTAGGTGGTGGTGGCGATGGTTGAGGAAGTCGTTTCTGAGAAGGTTGTTTCAGATGAACTAGTTTCTCCAAGGCCAAAGGTCGACGTTTCATTTGGTTTACAGTAATAGTTTTAGACAATTCTTTTCTGTCTCTTGCATAGACTAACTCCATCTTCTCATCTGGGCGTTGAGTAAAGTAAGCAGGACATGTTTAGACAAGGAAAAAAACAAATAAATCAAAGAAACCATAGGTATATATATATCAGCTGGATTTTAAAAGATCATAAGCAAGCACAGTGTAATAGAAAGTGACCAGAAATAAATAGATCAAGTTAATTCATCTTTGTTGATTGGGAAGAAACAAAAATTTGTATATATACTTCAGTGTTATACATGCTAGCTATTTATTGATATACATGTCGAAACACTATAGATCGAATGAGTTAGAGAAAAGGTGCTACTGATCTTAATTACCAGTGAAAAACAAGCTCCATGCAAGGAATAGGGTGGTAATCAGCACAAGAAAACCAGGGAGGAGGATTCTCTTGCCCTCAAAGCCCATGTTGCTTAATTTGTGAAGAGATGCGTGAACTTCACAATATATATATACTATACACACGACTATCTCCTTAGGTAGACTCCTCGAAATTGCTGCGTTGAAAACTGCACAGAAACAAACAAACATGGCTGCCCATATATATATATATATGGGCAGCCATGTTTGTTTGTTTCTGTGCAGTTTTCAACGCAGCAATTTCGAGGAGTCTACCTAAGGAGATAGTCGTGTGTATAGAGAATACCTAAGGAGAAGAGACCAGAGACATGACCACCACTCCCACCCAAGTCTCAGCATGGCTCATCCTTCGTTAGGAGCAATTTCGAAATTTTGTCTCTCAAACTGAGATATTCTTGGTAGAGAAAACGACTTATGGGTGTGTGATTGCCACCAGTGGCGGAGCCAGCCATTTAACATTGGGGGTGCCGCTAAAATTTTTTTGGCGTCTTAAAATTTTTTTTCACCCTGAAAATTTGGTAATTCACACAATATTTGCATCACAAAAAATATTTATAAAAGTTCATAAATATGTGTTGAAATTGATATATTAGAAATATAACATGTCGACACTATATCAAAAAGATAAAAATACAAAAAAAAGTGTCTAGAACTACACTTTACGGTCTTTTAGAAGTATAAAATCATCAAGTATTGAATCTAAATCGAAACTCTTAGCAATTTCCCTTTCAATATAGAGAACAAAACTATTTGCAAGAAAATCATCCTCTATTTTGTTGCGAAGTCGTGTTTTAACAATTTTCATTGCTGGAAATGCTTGTTCGGTAGTTGCTGTAGACACTGGAAGAGTCAAAACAAGACGAATCAATCTATCAATAAGATCATATGTCTTTGATTTTTTCGCCTTTGCCAATCCTTGGCATAATTCTGCAATGGAAGACAAATTTTGTAATGCCGGATCAGTAAGCACATCAACTTCAAAATACCTCAACTGATATTTCAAATTAATTTTCTCTTGCTCAGAAAAATCAAGAGGATAATACTTCTTTGCAAGGATGCATATATCATCGATTTTAAAGGATTTATAAGCATATTTTGGATTCAAAGCAGAGCTAAGTGTCAAAAGTTTCATCACCTTTTCACCAAACCTACTATCAAGCTCTTGCAATTGAAAGTCGATAGTAGTATTGAATATGTCAAAATGATAATGATGCTCCAATGTAATGTGATTCTTTTGACTACGACCTCGACCTTCAATATAAGGAGCACTCAAATCCGGAATGCCAATTTCAGCTTTCTTGGAGAAAGAGATAATGTTCTCAAGCAAATTATTCCAACCATCATCTCTCAACTTTTGGATAAGTTTTTTTGCAATAGAAACTGAATTAATAGCATTCAAAATGTCTTGAGATTTTTGCTGCAAAACTTGACAAAGAACATCAGTAATGCCCATAATTTCCTTCATTAAATATAAAATAAATATGAACTCGAAGGATGTAAGCATTTTATAAGCAGCCTTAGCATCTCCTCGTTGAGAGTAAGTACCTCATTCTCTGTCAACATCTTCAAGCACTGTACAAGTAGCATCAAACATCCTTATTAGGCTACAAATAGAATTAAAATGTGAATCCTAATGAGAATCACCAGCTCGTTTCAAAGTGCCAATTTGATTAGCCCATTTTCTAGTTTCAAGCTCACCAATAGCTTCCATATGTGCAATTTGTGTTGCATGAACAGCTTGTAGTTGATCATGACGTTTACATGAAGCACTGGCCACATTGATAACAAAGTTCAAATTTGTGAAGAACACATGAACAAGAGACACCTCTCTAGATGCAACAACTAATGCTAATTGTAATCGATGAGCAAAACAATGAACATAGTATGCACAAGAACAATCCTTAAGAAATAATGCTTGCAATCCCTTCCATTCACCACGCATGTTACTAGCACCATCATATCCTTGTCCACGGATATTTTGAATATCAAGGCAATGACGAGAGAGAATATCAGATATTCCATTTTTTTAGAGTCAATGCCGATGTATCGTTAACATGAACTATATCAAAAAAACGTTCTTGTATAAAACCATCTTTGTCAACAAATCTCAAAACAATTGCCATTTGTTCTCTCTTGGACTCATCACGTGCCTTATCAACAATGATGCAAAATTTAGAGTCTCCAATATCTTCACGAATTTTCTCTTGCACTTTATTTGCAATGACTTGCAAAATCTCCTTTTGAATTGTATGTGAAGTATACTTCGCAGATTTTGGAGCATTTTCTAAAACAACACTTGCAACTTTATCATTATATGATGCCAAAAGCTTAACCAGCTCAAGAAAATTACCTGGATTTTTTGAATTAAGAGTCTCATCATGACCTCTAGAAGCACATCCTTGAAATGCAAGCCACCAAGTAACATCAATAGAAGTTTTCACACGTAGTCGATTATTTTGAATTTGTTCCATACTTTGTGCATTCAATACTTTATTGATATACCGTGATTGATTTCGTAAATCCTCATAAGATTTCATAGCATTATTATGAGGTGAACAAGGATCCTCCCCAATATAAGTCAAAAGGCACAATTTTTTCCCTCATGAACTTTTCTCCAATTTCTAAATCCCTTGATAGTAAATACATCCCATCTAGGACGTCCATCTCTTTTCATAGTAAAAAGATAACATGGTAGACAATATGCAGCATCCTTGGAACGAGAATACTCAAGCCAAGGAAATTGTGTGAACCAAGAGGCTTGAAAGTGACGAGGGTAATTTTCTGGTCCAGAAAGTGGATAATTTGCAAGAATAAATCGATTTGGACCATGTTTCAAATAAGCCCGTCTTATTTCATCACTTCGATTGACTGGATAGTCCCACATTGGAGGACGTAATCCTGGATCTCACTCTATAGAAATAGAAGAAACATCAACTTCATTAACATTGAGTGTGGATGATTTAAAATAAATCTCTTGTGTTTCCGCAATTAGAGATGCAAAAGGATGTTCTTCATCTTCAACCCTTGGAGATTTAAGATGACGCTCATTGGGATTTGAAGTTTCGGCATTAGATTCCAACAGTGTATTACTTTTCGAAATGTCGGCTTCTTTCATTTTGAAGAATGAATCGATAGTTTTAAATTTTGACATGACTCATGAACCTAAAATTTTCAAGTTAAATCACGACCCCGTAAGAGAAAATCAAAGTTTATAAACATTAAACAACAAAATAAGCAATCATACAGATATTTAAGTTTATTCAATCATTCAAATTAATAGTGAAATTAAATTAATGTTCAATCAAAGTTTATATGGATATAAGCAACAAAATAAACATTAAAGTTTAAAACCCACAAATTAAACAGAGGAAAAACAGAGGATGAATAAAAAATGTAGCACAAAAGTTTAGGGTTTAAGAAATTACTAGTGTTGTGACTCACCTGAGAAGATAAAGAGAGTGTCTTTGATTTCGATTTCCTAAGAACCCGCCGGACCCAAAAGGGCCAAATTAACTGAATTGTAGAAAACACCAAAGTATTTGAACTTTTCTCCCAAACCCTCTTCTTGTAAAAGGAGCAAAATATAAATCTAAAACTAGAATATAAAACTACAAAAGCAATTGAGAAGCCAAGGAGGAGGAGACAAGGAGTTACCTGTGAATCTGACAATGTTTGATAGAAAGAACAGAGAACGAAGAGACTAGAGAGAATCTGAGAGACTGAGAGAGAGCGTCTTAGAGATTTTTTTTTTTTTTTTTGGGTGCTCCGCCACTGGCCATAATCACTCCAAGAAAAACAAGGGAAATTTGACCAACTACACATAACACATCATTGAGATATTACATCATACATGTGATGTGTGTTAAGTTTGAGCAAGGCCAAAAAAGGAAACAAATGCTTATATCCCTCACAATCAAAAGCTTAAACCTTAATGACAATAAACAAGAGCAATTCAAGTCATGAATCAAGGTAAGTGGCTCAAAAATGTCACTTAGGCATTTTATCATGTGGTGTGCACAAATATTTAGTCATGTGCAAAGAACTCACGGATAATGGAAAATCATACCTAAATACATCACAAACAATGTGTATAACACAACCACAACCAAAATCAAGCATAACAATTAACAATTAACAAGAAATGAGACAAGATTAAATCATGGGAATCATACTATTTGGTTGCAGAGAAACTTGAAGAAAGTGAAAGAAAATAAAAATGTTAAGCACCAAGTTTATCCATTTTGCTTTCATGGTTACCTGTAGGCTGTAGCTAAAAATTTGACTGAGATTTGCAACCAGCTTGTTTGGCCTTCGATTCGCTCAATATTGAGGCCTAACGAAGCATCGAAGCAGAAACTAAGAGAGGGAACGGCTTTTTTCCTAGGTGGGACTGGTTTATTTGCTGTCAACAAATTGGTTTGAATAGGGATGGGGGTATACAGCCGTGCGGTGTGGGTCACTGGGTCTTGCGGGTGAACTGAAGAACAGGACTACAAGAGAAGGGATGGAGCCTGGGGGTGCTGGGCAGCTAGGGCGCGGGAGATCAAATTGCCAAAGTAAAATTGTAAATTTTTTTTTTTTTTTTTTTTTTTTTAAGGGTGCCTTGGGTTAAAAAAATAAAATAAAATAGAAATCCTTGGTGCGGCGTGCGGGAGACTGCTGAGTGCTGAAGGGTTGATAAAATTGTAATTTTTTTTTTTTTTAGGGTGCCGTGGGTCAAAAAAAAAAAAAAAATTTAAATCCTTGGCACCCCCAAGGTACCTAGTGGATCCGCCACTGATTGCCACATGTTGAAAATTGTAATTTGTGAGACCTCAGTTTATTTTTTACTATAGTTTTTAAAATAAATGCTTGAGGGAATTACCTTTTTCCCAATCAACTACAACGTATTATCACTTTCTCCCATGAAATGCCAAATGTGCCGCCCGACCCTATCAAACTACCATTTTGTACCCAAAAATCCCCTTTCGTCAGTCAAAAGGGTTAAAATAAACAGTCAACCTATCATGTGCCAGTCACGTGCGATTTTAATTTTTTTCCTTCCACTTTTGCCCTCACTTCAATAGAATGGACCATGTGTAGGATAAAACAATTTGAAAAAAAAAAAAAAATCAAGACAAGAATTCACTTGTCGTCCTCATCTTCCCTCAAGCCTCAAGCAGACTTCCATTTCTAAAAGAGAGATTACCTCGAGGACAGTAGAGAGCTTCACATATGTCTTTCATGGGTTCACCATTTGCTTGGGGGTGGAGCCTTGGACATAAAGCAAAAACATGTAGATGAGTCTTTGAACAAATGTGAAATACCAACCATAGCTGGAACAAAAAAAATTAAATAATTCATGGAAATCCATCATGACAACAAATCCTTAATTAAAGCTCAAAATCATATATACCAAACAAAACAGTATCAATAAATTTAACTTACCTAAATTGGAGCCTGTTGTACATGGATTCGGCTTTAGTGCAGTAGTTTAAAACTACCGCACATCTGCTGTGAAAATAATGGAAGATTGAGATTGTTTTGGGTATCTTTTTAAAACCAAACTATGTTGTTTTGGTGAAATTTAAGAATTCAATGAATCAAACATCTGAATCAAACGTTTTCTTCCTTACGCCATTTAAGGAGGAAGTGGGAAAGTCTCTTTAATCTCCCTTTCTAAACTTTTCACTCTTTTTTAGATACTCTCTCTCTCTCTCTCTCTTTGAAGAATAACAATGGGTATGACGGAGATACCTACAATTTGGGTATCAAATATCCTTAAAACTCAAACAGCCCCACTTCCTCACAAAAATGATGGGGGCCCTAAGGCAAGGTAGCAACAACTTCTTGTGGGTGGCGAGAGCAAACGAAGATAGCCATCTCTTGATAGAGTCAGTAGGGTAAGAATACCCAATCTGAAATATCTTAATTAACTAATCAAAGTGGAGCATAATACCAATGGGGAGTATAAGGGAACCATAGGACTAGAACATGAAGAAATTGATGAAGAGGTGGTCTCTGTTTTAGTTGAGTAAAACAGGGGTGAACAAAGGATCAAGAGCAAAGTTGGTAGTTGCGTAGATGGAGTGGGCATGGATACGTGTTATTCATGAAATATTTTCAAGGAAAAAGAACAAGTAATGCCAGATTATCAACCTAGAGCCTTTGCAAATTAAATAACTAGTAAGAGATATTGAATATATCTTGGTTACAAGATTTGACAAAAGATAAACATTGTTACAAAAAATTCACTCTGTAACCAATATGCTTGAAATAACAACTTTGAACAAAATTTGTACACGGTAAAATCCTCACAAAAGGAACTAACAAGATTTTCGAGAAACAAGAACAAGAAGTTACTAGTGCAACTACATCCCATGCAGAATTCAAATATTTCTCAGAAAACTTTATTTTGGGCATTCTATGCACAATCATCTTAGCTAATCGTACAAGAGTTGAAGCACAAGAAACGAGTTCTCGTTTGGAATAACCAATCTTCTTGTAAAGAGTTTTGACCCAGCCATGACTTTTGTTTAGTACACAGTAGATAACAGAGGCAACAATTATGGACGGCGAATTCATAGTAGTGGCACACTGGCAGCATAATCCCAGCCCCATTTATGTGAGTAAGTGGGATTGTGGTCCGTTGTGGTCTATTCTATTGAAGTGATGGCAAAAGTAGAAGGAAAAAAAAAATTAAAATCGCACATGATTGGCACATGACAGATTGACCGTCTATTTTAACCCCCTTGACTAACGGAAGGGGGCTTTTGGGTACAAAATTAAATGGTAGTTTGATAGGGTCGGGCGGTACAGTTGGTAGTTCATGGGAAAAAAGTGACAATGCGTTGTAGTTGATAGGGGAAAAGGTAATTACCCTAAATGCTTGAATATACCATAACTAAGAATAAAGACAAAACTAGGGTTTCTCATTTGATGGGGCGAACGAGTGGTTTAGCCTAATTTTAATACTAGTTAAGTCTAATTAATTTTTAAACAAAAAAATGCACAAATATTTAATTTAACAACAATTTTTTGAAAAATAAAATTGAAAAATAATTTGGGCAATGAACCCCTTAGTTTTAATATGATGTCGTCTCTACCTAAAATTTTAGAGAATTTTTATGCAAAGAAAATGAAGGAAAAAAAAAAAAAAAATTGGTCCCTGGTGTTTAACGTGTTTTGAAATTGCTATCTAGGTCTCCAAAAAAATAAAAAATCACTACTTAGGTTTAATCACTTTGAAAATTATTCCCTCTATAAGTTTTTATGTTCAAATTATTTACGGATTTTTCATCTATGTCAGTCCATGATCAAGTTACTTCAAGCCACGTATATCAACAGGACATGTCATACTCACAATTTATATGAAATTTCAATTATATCCAAAAAAAAGAAAAAGAAAAAAACAACAACAACTAAAGGGGGGGTGGAGCCATGTCCTCTCCTGTATATGTCAGGAAACGTCTTGGACTATCTTGTTAATTAACGGTATATTATATAATATTGATTGCAATTAGATGTAAAAGGTGCTGATTTTTCAACTTGAGTCGGTAAAGGAAAAGGAAAGCACAAGAAACAAAGGGGGTACAATAAAGAAAGAAAGAAAAAAAAAAAAAGCTCTTAATTAGACTATCCCCTTGCCGTAAATTTTGTGTTGTTGGATTTTAGATAAAGGGTTTTCAATTTGAGTCGGTGAAGGAGAATCTTGTGAAAATTAAGAAAATTAGACTTAATTAATTTGTGAAATTTTGAAATAATTAAAATTATGATTTGTTTGCGCACCTAAAGTAAGAGATTAACTGAAACCATTATATCATGGGAGAGGGAAATGATGATGATATTTTTCCAACGTCTTGAAAACGGAAGTGTCTATAATTAATGTTCCGCTTTCCAGGGTTTTCTGAGAAACTCCCATGTGAATTTCATCAAGATCTAAAATTCAACAACCTCATAGTACTGTCAAACCAACGTTGGAAAGAAGCCATGATATAGACCCTTTGTAAAGAAGCCTCAAACATTCTAGCTAGTTGGCAATTTGTTTATTCCATCTATGGTCCCATTGTGCATGCCATGACTAAAACGAGATATTCATATTTCATATTATTTATGTTTTGGAGTGCCTTAGCAATAAAGGACATACATGCCAACCAATGCTTGGTGCATATGATGGTGCGCATGCTGCATCACCTTCAACTTATTCAGTAAACTTTTACTTAGCCGAATGTGAATGCTTAAATTATCCCTTGATCGACGTACATTTTCAGTTATTGGATTTTAGATAATAGATTTTCAACTCGAGGAGAATAAAAGAATCAGAAAGCAAGGAGTGTACGTCAAGAAACTTAGACCTTGAGAAAATTTGAAACAAAAATCTCCGACAGTCTATCTCATTAATTGGGATATGTTTTTCTATAGTTGAATTTCGGATTACGATTTTTCAACTCGACTCGATCGCTAAAAGAAGAGGAAAGAGGAAGGAAATGAGGGATGGTCTGAAAATGCGAAGAAACAACTATGGGGCAACATTCATGAGATTCAACATCAATCAAGAGTTGTTTTCAACATTTATACCATCCTCGTAATTTACATGCTACTTCCTCGTAATTGTAACTAATTCTTAGAAATTAGTCTAATAAGAAAGTGTGTGATTCTTATATGCTTTTAGAACATATGCTACTTTATTATATTGGTTTGTAGGAATTACTTACAAACTAATTTGTAGGTAATTTTTGTCCATGTGGTAATTTTTTACTTAAAAACTCTATTTCTCAAACAGAATCGCAAATATGCTCAAAATCTGACTGGGACTTCAGTAGCCTATATATACATATGATATATGAGAATAACTTCTATTCGGTCGTTGCATAAATGAGGGATTTTCTGCCCACCAATGAAAGAAAGACACATTGGCTTGAGCATAAAAATTGCACAAAACTTTCCTATAAGCAAAACATTGGATTATGAATTGAGAGAGAGAAAAGAGCCGAAGGAGAACGTTGTGAAAATTAAGAAAATTAGACTTTGTGAAAAATTGAAATAAAATTCTCAGAGAATCTCATTAATTGGGACATGTTTTTCTATAGTTGGATTTTAGATTACGATTTTTCAACTGGAGTCGGCTGGTAAAAGAAAAGGAAAGAGGAAGGAAAGAGCTAAGGATGGTCTGAAAATGCGATGAACAACTGCCGTGATTCTCAAGGTAATGGATTTCCTTCAATTGCTAACTGAAATATCACACATTGAACGCAAGCAGCAACACAAGGGAGGGGCTTTTGTTTTTGTCCGCCAAACATGCATGGACATGACTCGTAACTTACATGTTACAAATTAAGGTTGTGTGATTTCTTGTAACCTTTTTTTTCCATTTAATTTTTTTTTTTTAAAAAAAAAAAAAAATTGTGTTTAACTTGGGTTCTTTTTCGGTAAGTAATTGTCTAGATAGAGTATCTTTGTGAATCTCACTGGTAAACCATTCTTTTATATTCAGCTTTGTTAGTGTCTTTTCTCCCTTTATCTAATTTCCTTGGTATTGCGTAAAAAATAATGGGGTTTGCCTCCCATCGGCCAAGGAGCAGGAGATGAATGGTTTATAAGCATCATGGGTCCTCTTTTAGTCTAAATAGGTTATTTTTGTGAATCCTGCTTATAAACCATTCTCTCCTATTCAGCTCTGTTGGTGCCATTTCTCCCCTTTAAAAAAAAAAAGAAAAAAGAAAAAACTTACATTCTAGCTTCGTGTTGGCTCTAGTCCTAACTGGGGCAAAGGACTTGATTTTCTTGG
>NC_081543.1:4081799-4083282 GCF_901000735.1 Corylus avellana
ATATATATATATATATATAAAACTAAATAAATGGGGGGTATTTGAAGGTTTTTTTTTTTTTTTTAAATGTTGGAAGAGACAGCAAAATGTAATAATAATAATAATAATAATAATAATAATAATAATTAAATAAAATTAAGAGGGACACAAATATTATTTTGCGGGGACGAAAGTATAATTTTGAGGGGACAAATTTATAAATGTTAAGAATATTATGTTAATGTTATTTACTTCTTTAGGTATTATTAGTCTACTAGGTTTACCTTTCCTTAATCTATTAGGTTACTTGCCTCTCTATAAATAGAGGTCTCTGTATTCATTATTATTATTATAGTCAATACAATGTAGTCCATTGTGTGCTTTCGCTCTCTCTCTCTCTCTCTCTCTCTTTTCCGCTTCTAATATATTATCCAATATATTTAACATGGTATCAGAGCCATCTTTCTGTGGCCTCCAATAAACGTCTTTGACGTTTTCCGGCTCCGCCAGTGTTATCCGACGCATCCATCCCTCTGTCCCTCACGGTTCTCTATCTTCTCCTCGAAGTTTTCAGCAGATCACTTTACCGCTTGAAAGCCCGGAAGCCAACCGTCACAGAGTCGCCTCACTCAGTCCCATCGGAGCCCTCACGCGCCCTCACGCGCCGCCCAAAGGTTCAGCAATTCTGCCATTGCCGTTCCGCCACCAGCCGCCACGGTGGTCCGATTGCTTCTCTCAGGCCACCGATCGATAGATCTGCTCTCCGTGACTCCAGAACTGCAACCAAAATCCAGATCCAGTATTCCACGCGTTCTCACACACCACTTATATATTTGCGCGTGAGATCCACGCGCCGCCTCCAGTCGCGCGTGTCCACACACGCCAGAAGCTCCAACGGCCACGTCAGCCCTAAGTGCAACGTCAGCAGAGACACGCCAGCCTTAAGTGCCACGCCAGCCGTGAGTTCAGCATCAGCTTAGGTGCCACGTCATCCTTTGCCACATCATCACTTCGTCCACGTCAGCGGATTTGCCACGTCATCACCTTGACAGGGTTGACTTTTCCTTCATTGACCGTTGACTTTGACTTTGACCACTGAAAAAGTTGACCAGGTGTTTCCTACTCAATTTTTCATCATGATTTCAAATTTGTGGTCTATTTTTGCTTTTGGCATCTCTATACGGTAGAAAACAAGATTCTTCTCCAAATTTAGGCGCTTGTTTTGTGCTGTTCAAGTTGGTTCATGCATTGTTTAATTTGGTTCCATAGCCTTTTTCTTTGGCGCAGTTCAATCCGGTTCATTCTTCTTGCGGTAGGCACTCTCAGGTCAGACCAATCTTTCCTCAGGTCCATGGGTTTTCGGGCCAAAGAAGCCCCTTTCAATCGGCCCACTTATGCCTTGTCAAATGCCGCCATCACCGGTCACTGCAGCCTCTCCTAGGCCATTGATCCATTATTAGTGAGAATTTTTTTTTGGTCAGACCTTTTAACGGTCCAAGGGTTT
>NC_081543.1:4083382-4093319 GCF_901000735.1 Corylus avellana
AAAAACTGAAAAAAAAAAAAAAAAAAAAACTCCAGCAACTTTGTTTATTGGGATATGCTAGGCGCTTATGGTGTTCTCCTAGTCGTAGGTGGATATTATTTTCTAAAACAAAAATGAAAGTGACCATTGTTTCTCTCACCCTTTTTTAAGAAAATAATATATGCTTTAATACCTGCTATCAGTTAACTACCATTTACTTTTTTTTAAAAAAAAAAATGTGTATTTTTCTGAATTGTTGTTGAATTTAGATTCATGGTTAGTGTATCAAATATAATTAATTAATGGTGTGACATTATATGATTATAAGAGTAATGCTAGAGACCACCTTTTTATCATCTTTTTGTCCTCCTAAAGTTTATGTAACTTTTAAAATCACCATTTCATTTTAGGTGAATCATACTTAAATTTTGATCAAATGGTGATTTTGAACATTAACTTTAAGAGGATAAAAAGATGGTCCCTAGCATTACTCTTATATGATTGTTGATCTTTATTATTCAAACTCAGAGCCGTACGTTGTGTTGTTCAGCTATGAATGGAAAGACAACCATCCTCCTCTTTTAATTCTGAAGATTGACTCTAAACATTTGATTGGTTAACACTAATGGCTATTGTATATCTTTTTTATAATTCACAGAGTTCCTACTTCCTAGACGTGATGTAAGCTATGTAAAATTTAAAATCATAGAAATATAATTCAAGATGTGTTTGAATCATTTTCTTATACATCTCCTATCCATTTTATTTTAAAAAATCAATAAATAAAAAATAAAAAATCCATTATCGGTGGATTTACACATCTATTATACAAAGATCGACGAGAGATGTGTATGTAGGAGAATCCGAGAATGAAAACAAATACTAAATACTAATGAATTTCTTGTATTCACACTGCATAATACTGATTATTGATTTTCTCTTTCGAATAAAAAAAGAAAAAAAGTAAGGAGTGTACAAGTGTACATGAAGAAAATTAGACCTTGAGAAAATTTAAAACAAAAATCTCCGACAGACTATCTCAATGGAATATGTTTTTCTATAGTTGAATTTCATATTATGATTTTTCAACTCGACTCGCTAAGAAAAAGAAAGAGGAAGGAAATGAGGGATGGTTATGAAAATGCGAAGAAATGACTGTAGGGGCAACGTTGAGATCAACGTCGATCAAGACTTGTTTTCAACATTTATACCATTATATACCATCCTCGTAACTTACATTTCCTAGCTGTTGGTTGGCTCTGGTCCTTGCGTTACAAGAAAAGAAGCATTTGATTTTCTTGGGTTTGATGGCATGTTTTGTGGGGGCCATTTTTAGCCTTTTACCCATACTTTCTTTACCCCGTCTCTTTTTCAAATTAATTTATTATTGGATTTGCTTATTCACCGTACATAAATATATAAAAAGATGAAGACAAAAAAAAAAAAAAAAAAAAAACAATTTCTATCATTTTTCTAATTTGAAATATATCTTCCTTAATAAAAAATTATTTGAAAATTCACAATGTTTTGATAGTTTGAGAAAAATATTGTCACAATTAAAAGTTTGGAGAGATATTATTAATTGAGTAGTAGTTTGAGAGAAATACATAAACTTTTTCCTTATTTTTTTCTTCCCATCATTCTTATCTCGTCCTCTCATTTTTTAAAATCACTATTATATCTATAGATCTATAGATTCTAATGTTGATTTTGAAAATGAAAAAATAATTAAGAGGACCCGAGAAAGCTTCGGTCCTTCCAAATTGCGCACATTGGTAACTCATGATATTTTTTGCAATTAATTGTAGATGGAAAATTCTCCATCTTTGACCCAGCTGCAAAGGAAAACGACTGAAGTGGGCAGGTTTGAAAGTGCATGGAATAATCAAACAGGAGTGGCTATATATATATAATACTTGTGATATTCGATCTCAAGTCTCTTCCACAATTTAATATGATGAGGTTTGAGGTGGACAAGAGACGCTTCCTCCTTGGTTTTCTTTTGCTAATTACCACCCTCTTCCTTGCATCCAGCTTCTTCGTCAATGGTAAGAGGAGCACCTTTTTCTCTCTAATTTTGTATGTATATATATATATGGGTGTGTTGTTTGAGATGTATATATATTATATGTATAGGCTATTGCTTCACATTTTTGTGTTGTTTACTTATGGGTATGTGAACAGTAGAGAGAGGAAGGGAGAGCCTTTTCTTTGAACCAGCTAGCTGTTGCAAATTGTAAGAATTAAACAAACACAACTCGAAAAAACACAATCAAATATTTTCTCCCAGATTTTTTGTGCAAGTATTAAACGATCGATATGACTTTTTGTAGTAATTAATGATAGAAGGATGACTAAATTTCTTTTTGTGTTCTCTTAAATGTGATGCATGTAACTTTTAAAATTACTATTGAATTTAAGATGATTATTTTTAAATTTTAATCTATTTTTTTGAAGTCGTCTCAGTCAAATTAGTTTTGTCCTGACAATCCGATTAATGAATATTAGCGCACAATGATTTAACCACGTACACCCCGCCATCATTATTCAGCAAGAATTTCTCTTCTTGATATGTCTGTCTAGCTAACCTCCAGAACTTGATTGAATGCCTGGTGAAATTTGTTGCACCAGAGTCATAATAGCCTTGCAACCAAAAAATATAGTGGAAAATAATTATGGAGTACAATACAAGGCTACTCTATGTCTCTAACCAAAGTAAACTTCCCACGTACGTTTGTGTTATGTCTATTTCTAATTACATTGTATTTATGATCTTTTAACACCTAATATTATATTTTTTCTCTACTTCTTTTTTTTTTTTTTAATCTGAAATTGTCTGGCACTAATTATATATATATGTTCTCATCAGGTGAGAAAATGGAGAAGTTAGTTTATGCAAGGGATGCGAAAGAGCTGTCTGGAGTTGTTCCTATAAAACAAAGGAAGGCAAAATTAAAGGAATCCTATATACCTGAACCACCACCACCATCTCCTAAACCACCCAAAGGGCCGGACCCATAATAGGCATTTCTAGTATTTCATGTATTAGACATTTCTTGATGTGGCGGAAATGTCATCAATAACATCATATGGAAATCAAAATAGTATGTACTTTATTCTAAATGGTACTTCACCGTTAACCATTGAATAAATTTGTTAGGAGAAGACCCATGATTCTTCTTTACATTGTGAAAGCTATGCATGTGAAAGAAATGATTAATTGTGAAGTGTTTTGATGAACTTTCCAAAACAACACTTGTATTCAAGTATTTATACGTACAACATCGTCATCACATGAGATTGTGTTCAAATACAACAAAACTTTCTACTGCAACAGAAAAGAATTTTAAATGTAAGTCTATCTACACTTGGTCCAGGGGCGGATCAGAACTAGGATTTATGGAGTGGGGGGACAAATTTTTTTATTTTTTTTTTAGGAAGACAGACTTAAATAAATATAAAAGCACATTGATATATATAATCTCAGTGTATGTGCGTTTGTGCGTATTTATATAAAATAAAAGCATATATGTCTTAATTTTAATCTTATGACATCACAAACATATAATAGTATAAAAAAAATAGCAAAATAAACTAAACATGATTTATTGGGTCCAAGAAAAATGTACCTTTGAATATATATATATATATATATATATATATATATATAGGAAACTAAATAAATAGGGGTATTTGAAGGGTGTTTTTTTTTTTTTTTTTTTAAATGTTGGAAGAGACAGCAAAACGTAAAAATAATAATAATAAAAATTAAATAAAATTAAGAGGGACACAAATATTATTTTGCGGAGACGAAAGTATAATTTTGAGGGGACAAATTTATAAATATGCATATTTTAAGACACTTTTTAAAAATTTTGGGGGGACATTATTCATCCCCCCCAAGCATTGCCTTGGGTCCGCCCCTGACTTGGTCAACTAAGTTAGATATAATTACACTTACAATAGATCGATAGAAAACTTTTAAACTGATAAATAAAGTTGGGAATAATTAGAGATAATGCACAGACGAACTCAATTAAGATTATTTTTAATTGAATTATTTGGAAACGTCACATAGTTGTATTTGGGCCTTTGTTGGGCTGCCCTACCCATATGTTGTGTCTTTTTTATTTGATGTAATTCCCCCCTTCCCCTTTTTCCTTGTATATTTGCTCATTGCAATATTTCTTTCAATTACTTGATATATATTTTCTGCTGTTGGACTTTAGAATTTGATTTTTCAACTGACTCAGTGAATGAAAAATAAAAAAAATAAAAAACTCTGAAAATTTGAAATAATAAACTCTTACTATATATCTCGTTGGGAAATGTTTTTCTAGAGTGGGATTTTAGATTATGATTTTTCAACACGACTCTGTAAAAGAGAAGGAAAAGAAGGAAATGATGGATGGATGGTCTGAAAACGTGAAGAAACAACTTCCTTGGGTGCTTCTATAAATGATGATGGTTGCATGCATGTTTTATTCTCCATCTTTGATCCACTATATAGTTTGAACGACCCACATGGATTTTAGATTAATATTTTTATGTTATAAATAAAAATTGATTTTTATAGGTTAATATTATTAAGTAAAAATATGAAATAGTTTTTTGGAGAAATTAAAATTTAAAAAAAAAAAAAAAAAAAAAAATCACCAACGAGCATAAGTCAATCGACTTTGATTGACCTAATTAAGTTAACCGCGACTTTAACTTGCACCAAAAAAAAAAAGGTCATTGGACCCATAGGAGGGGCACACTATATGTCATTGATCACCCATAGGCTCGTGGAGTTGAATTGCGTTGCTTCAAAGTACAAGTAGGAGAAAATATGTCACAATGCTGAGAAATATTAAATTCATGATGCGGATCTTCTACTAACAACTTTATTAAATCGTTGGTGCTGAAATGGCATGTACAGTAAATGGTATTTTGATTTTGGTATTTGCCCATCCATCACATATATACTAGAAGCAGCTCCTAACAATATAGCTAAAATTTTGGTATTATATCTACTCCGACTGTTATACAACTATGATAATGTGGTAATAAATATCAGTCACATTAATTTTTATTTTACAAGCTTTTGTTGATCTAAAGTTGATATATTCACTGTCATGTCATCATAATTATATATATGACAGTAATATTGAAGTTTACTAAATAACATTACTCTGAAGTCCTCAAATGGTAGCTCAATCGACTGTGAATCACGTCTCATAAAACGGAAGTCACTAGTTCGAATCTCTCCTCCCACTTCTCTTTGTGTAAACATGTCAAAAAAAAAAAAAAAATAAATAAAAATAACATTACTCTGAAGGCCGTGACTTCCAAGGAATGGAGACCCGTCTCTACTTCATCTGCTAGGTGGGTGAAGCCACCTCTACCGCCTTATTCATAACATGGCTGGTGGCTGCAACCTAAACTCTTGACTCTGTGAGGGGGTGAGAGCTACCTCCACCCCTTTGGTGAGGAGGGCACCCACGCTCTCGTAGAGGAGATGGAAACAGATAAATTCATTCCTAAACCATTCCTAAAATCCTGCATAGTATGCCCTAATCCTGGTCAACAAAATCAACTGCCATTTTCAATTTAGGTGCCTGGCAATGCACACTAATCGTATTTTTCTTTTCTTTTCAGTTAAATTAATCATTCAAAGGCCTGTGTATGCATGTACGGCCTCTTGAAAATTTGAAATAAAAACTCTTGGACTATCTTGTTAGGGTATATTAATTGTAGTTGGATTTTTTATGATGATTTTTCAACTTGATTCGGTAAAGGAAAATGAAAGAAGAAGAAACTAAGAAGGGGTACACATATATAAAGAAAATTTGACCTTTTGACAATTTGAAAATTCTCCATCTTTGACCCAGTACAGGAAAAGGACTAAAGAAACTGCATGGCAACAATCAAACAGGAGTGCTAGCTATATATTCATTGTGATATTGGCAACTCTCTTCCACGAGGCAATGCAAGATGGGGTTTGAGGTAAAGAGACAATTCCTCCTTGGTTTTCTTTTGCTTACTACCCTCTTCCTTGCATGGAGCTTGTTCCT
This sequence comes from Corylus avellana, assembly GCF_901000735.1. NCBI lineage: Eukaryota > Viridiplantae > Streptophyta > Magnoliopsida > Fagales > Betulaceae > Corylus > Corylus avellana. The sequence goes on from NC_081543.1 coordinate 4,089,418, forward strand.
CACCGGTAAGATTTTGTATATGATTAATTCTCTCTAAATTCTGTATATATTGTTTGACATGTATATATAGGCTAGCTATTGCTTCACATTTTGTGTTGTTTACTTGTGTGTGTGTGTGTGTGAACACTAGGCACAGAGAGAGAGAGAGGAAGGGAGAGCCTTTTCTTTGAAACCTCCATGCTAGACGCAAATGGTAAAAATTAAACATAAATATTTTCTTCACAAACACCCACTTCAAAAAAAATCTAAATAATCATATATAGCCCTTAAGGGTAGAAGTCTGATCTGGGTTTCTTTGCTCTTCTAGTATTTGTAAGACTAGAATTCCATTACTCTATGGGAAGAGAATTCGATCAGATAATGATAGCTCTGTTACTTTTTCTTTAATGTTTTTGAAGTGGGATTGAGGAAGTTGATTTTTTGAAGAATTAATTTCTTTTATTGTTGTCCGAGAAAAATGATATCTTCGGACATAATTTGGTGATGACGGTGATAGAGTTGGGTTCCTCATCTGTATGAGTGTACAAGCAAAGCGGTTATTAACCACTAACAACGGCTAACCGTATAACTGCGCAACTGTATAACCGCTTAAGCTAGCATATTGCAGTTAACAGTTTTAGAACTATTCAAAAGCAGTAGGGTTTCTGACTTTCTATTAGTCTCACTACTCAGTCGAATCTAGCCGCATGTCTTTTTGCTTAGCTTGTATCAGCTCACTGTTCAGAAAATTATGAATTCATGAACCAACCTGATTAAGGTAGTAGGACATGTTAGATCAACTAATGGGTGCAAATAAATATAATATTCTCTGTTCAATTACTCTTCTCTTGAGCCTTGGTCAAACTTCATCTTTCAACGACATAACAAAATGATCAACATTAACTATGTCATGGAAGTCAGTACTGCAACATCAGAAGGATGCAGGTGCTATATGATCATGCACCACCGGTATTCTTTATTGAGTAGGATAAAAAATTGTCGCTTTGATAAATGAGCCAAAATTAAAAACTGAAAAAGAAAGTTCATTAATTTACATCATCTGTGGGTCTAAACTGAAAAGAGATGTTAATGATAAGTATGATTTATTTTTCTTTCTTTTTGTATGATTTGAGGTGCGGCTCCATATTTATAATTGAAAAGCAGTTAACAGTTAATTATCCATCTTCAATAATCGCATAACTGTTGATTGTAGTTAACTGCTAATTAACCAGCTTAACAATTATGGTTGCGATTACTTAAAAATAATAATAGCATAAAGCAGTTGCGATTGTGGTTAGGAGAAAATAACTGCAACTGCTTGTACACCTCTACTTACGAGTCGCTTAGAGATTTGATCTCAGTATCATAAGCCATTTCTTTTACTTTGTTTGTGTTATATGCATGTATTTGATTTGGTGTATTCAAAAGAATTAGTATGTTTTTACTGGCACAATCTAGGAGTTTATTTTGGCATATTCCATGCATGTTGTTGGAATTGGAATTCGAGAGGATTCCAAATCCCACATTAACGCCAAAAAAAAAAAAATTATACAGGGGTTTTGATAATATATATTTTAGTTTTTTGTTTTAAATATTTTTATTTATTTTATTATTTTTTTTGAATTTATAATATTTTTTTCTTGTTAAAAAATTTAAGGTTATTTTTGCCTTTTTATTGGCCTTTGGGAGACATTGACAACATTTTAACACCAATTGGTACCATCTTTTCCTTACTTTTTTTTTTTTTTTTTTTTTTATGTCTAACTTTTTATCGATCAGGTGAGAAAATAGAGAAGTTAGTTCATGCAATGGATCGGGAAGAATTGTCTGGAGTTATAACGACTATAAAGCAAAGGAAAGGCAAAAGACCTTTGCTCTTGGCAAAATTAGCGGCGAGTGTAGTACCTCAATCGCCACCACCACCTCCTCAAGCGCCCCCAGGGCCAAACATGCATTAGACATCTCTTGATGTCAGTTCAGCATCAATCGTGGAATAAATGTGTTAATTAGCTAGCGGAAGACCCATGATTTTTCTTTACATTCTAAAAGCATATATTCTCCCATCAATTGACACTTCCAGTACTTAACTTGTACCTTCAATTGATTTTCTTAGCTACAAAAATGATTGATCACCAGATTGATTGTTTGCAATAATTAAGGATACGAGTAAAGAACCTCAATAATTGATCTTTCAGCTTCACAAACTTGTGTAGCCTTATTAATTAATTTGAAACTCAAATACTCTAAATTTGTATGCCTTCCATTTTAATTTGGAATTTAATCGTGGAGATTTAGATAATTTTCAATGAAATCATGATCAAGTTTACAACAGACATTAAAAGTTATGTTTAAAATTTTATCACTTAGTTGTAATTAGAATTTAACTCCTTCAAAATAAATTGAAATTTATTTCCAAACATCAAGATTTTAGATTTTATTTTTGATGACAAAGAAAGTATAGTATGAGATTCATCAAAGGCGAATATATATATATATATATATATATATATATATATATATATATATTATATTGAATTCAATAAAAGGATATATTGCACATTTCTAACATAAAGAGGCTACTCACATGCAAGATGTGCACAATATTACTATCAATTTATTTATGTGAACATATATCTATCATAATAGTCCATCAAAGGCATTTAAACTCTAATTAACGTCAATAATTTGTTGCAAAGGCATTAGAATACATTTTATAGTATATTTACTTACAAATCTAAATATTTTACTCTTGCATTATGCAACTTCAATATTACCCTTTTGGGTTAAATGCATTTTATGTACCTGTAGTTTGAGGTAAAATCAACTGATTATTTCGGCTTCAAAAAGTGTCACAGGTGGTTCTTCTAGTAAATTAAAATACCAACTTGATACTTTCATCTAGATTCCGTCCAATTTTTTAACAAAGCTCCATGTCACTACGCGTAAAGAGGCGACACTTGTACTTTGTGCCACATACTAAAGACAACTAAGTATATCACAAGTGGTATTTGTGGCATTTAAGCCAAGTCATATACCAAAATAGATACCTACTTATAATTATAAGACTGTATTAGTAGCCCATGGATATTTTGGATCCTCTTGTAATAGATCGAATTATTGATGCAAGATAGGTTCACTTACTTTCTTGAAAAAACAAAGTAAAAAAGCTGATATGAGCAAAACAATAAAGTCACAATAGATAATGAGAGAGAGACATTAGGAAGCATTTGTACATTATTATGTTATATTCATTCATGGCATGCAAGCATGTCTAACCCTTCTTTCTAAAGGTTTGTTATGGCTCTTTTGCTTAGTGTTCAAACTGCATGCCTGCCTAATCCAGCCGTGAAAAGATTTTCTTGTAGAAAGGTGCATTACCACCTACTTTTTATATATTTAGCTACCACGAGTTTTACATCAGTTTCTATATATATACATACCAGGTCTGCTCTCCATCTGTTTTAGAGGTAGTTAAGTTTTGCAATCTTTCCCTTATGCTAACTTTATGCATCCTATGTATGAACTTTGTGCAGGCCATACCCAAATTCAGCTTGCTTATCTCACAAAATATTATGGGAAACATTACAAATCTTGGGTACACTTACCCTTGAAAATTTGCTTACGGGGAGAAGGTGCCCAAGAGATGCATATAAGCTTAAAAGTGTACTTAAGCCACATGGGACAGTTAAGATTGTAACCACTACAAAAAATCATTTCTTTTTCTGACTAGAGTTTTCTAATGTGTCATGGTGTCTGGCACGTCAGAAAACTTTTATAACGTGGCGTTTTTGACGTGTGTTGAAGGTCAAAAATATAGGAGTCGGTAAATTTTTTTTACCTACGTGTTGTTGTTTGACACGTCAAAATTTAAATTGACACGTCAATAAATTTATTGACGTGTTATATTTTAACACATCAATAAA
>NC_081543.1:4093419-4097317 GCF_901000735.1 Corylus avellana
ACAATCATGCCCACGCAGCTGGGTACGCTGAAAAGCCTTACAACGATAGACGTGCAAAACGTGGTAATCGACAACCACAAAAGGTGTTGAAATTCAACGCTTTATGCATATACGACAAGTCATATGTCTACATTATAGAGCTCTACCACTATCGTAGGTAATAGTTGTTATTGTTTGTTACAGCATTGTCTACAGTATAGAGCTCTACCACTATCGTAGGTAATAGCTATTATTGTTTGTTACAGCATTTTATGGGTGAAAAAAACAATCGGAATCGAACCCGGTCGAAACTGATAGTGGGGTGTCCGGTTATCGATTTTTGGAGTTTTAAATACTGGATTATAAGCAGATAACGGGATGCATATATTCAAATTTAGTATATTTATTATTATTATTTTACTTTAGGATTCACAAAAATCGTAAATCACTTCTCTAGTTCTCTTTCTCCTTTTCATTTCTTCTATGTAGATGAGATTTGTAATTGAGTTGTTTGATATACCATATATGTAGTTTATGTAGGTGTAGTTTAATATCATGTATTATGTATTATGTAAACTTTTAAAATGAAAATTTAGGACATTTTAAGGCTATTTTATTTTATTTTATTTTAAAATGGGCACAAAATGGTTAAATTAAGCCAAAAATTAGCCTAAATACCTAAAATATGCTAAAAATGCAAAAAAAATATTGAAAAAACTGGTTACTTGGGTATCAACCGAAACCGGCCGATTATTGTATAACCGATTAACCGGGTACTTGGTTTTCAAAAATAAAAAACGAGGTACCCCGGTTCCGGTTGCTAGTTTTGGCCAATAACCGAGAACCGAGACCGAATTTTCACCGTATGATTTAAATGATTTATTTTTATTGAAAAAAAAAAGAGCACTTTTTACTCTTCAAGAATGATTCAAAGTAAAAATTTGTGATAATAAATTTTTACATATGAAGCTTTAAAAGAAAAAGAATTTTTACATATGATCATCGTAACTCATTCACTTCACAAAGTTTTAATTTTTAATTTTTTTAATCTTAAGGGCATAATGACATTTTTATAAATTTTGCAAGAGTGTAACACACATTTTACATCATGTGATGCGGTAACCTAGAGTTGACGGAAAATTTTAACAATACAGATGACTAAGAACTAATTTGGGATTGTGTTTGAGGGACCTAAAAGTGCTTTTAACATTCAAAAAGTCTATTTAAAGAAAAAAATATTCGCTTAGTAAAAAAATTATAAGTGCTTTTAAGGATCTAAAAAGCCTAAAAATTGTCAAAACGTACTTTTGGTAAAAGTTTAAAAATGAAGTTTTTGCCCTTAAGTTCTTTTTGACTTAAAAACTCTATTTTTCAAATGCAATTCTAAACAAACTCTAAAAGAAATTGGTAGAATAGCTTTTTACACGGTAAATTTTTAAACTTTGAAGGAAATTATAAATATGGTAATAATTTAGAAGAAGTAAGTATAGCTTCACTTGTGAATTAATTCATTTTACTATAATGTTGATTGCGACTTTGCGAGCGTGAAGCTTGTCTCTCCGCAACAGACAAAAGTGAAGTAGGTGGTGAAGATGGAAAATTGTTTAATTAACTCGTTGAAAATGCTTCACAGATTATGTCCATCCACTGGGCAAGCGTTTTTCACTCGCCCTAATTCTTGGCTCATTTTGAACGTGATTAAAAAGAGTAATGCTATGTTGTATACCCATTTCATTTCTAGCTACTTTATTGAACTGATGCGATGGTACTTATTCGTCTTTGAATAATTAGTGATTTAATATAATATTTAAACAAAAGTTTGAAATTTAAACTTTGATTTCACAGTTTACACCCCATTTATTAAATTCACAATTTCTCACGTGTTTGAGTACGTAAGTAATACTTGTGAATTAACGTTTTAAATACATATGTAGTTGATACTAATACGAACGTGAATGAGACATGCATTCAGGGATGGAACTAAAAATTTAATTCTAAAAGAGTCGAACCGTCTCGAATTTTTTTTTTAAAGGAAGCCATTATAGTAAGGTTAAAAAAATCATAATTATGCATAAAAAAATGTAACCATTTTTTTTTGTCGGTCCCTGCATGCACCCACTTATTAATAATACCAATATTAAAGTAGTATGGCTAATGTGCTTTTTGAATGACTCCACTAGTGCTATATACTATTCCTTGATAATGAGACCTATACAAAAAGAAGTATACATGTTCAAAAAAAAAAAAAAAAAGTATGACCTTAAATAAAATTAATGTTTATACATTATCATTTATCACCAGCACTAACTAGTGGGAATGGGAATGGGCACGTGTACACCTCTCATGGGAGAGGGATATTAATGGTCGGCAGGATCAGATCAGATGTGTTTTCCATTGCTTAAAGCACTTGAAAACGTAAGTGCCAAATATATATATGAAGATCTCGATTTAGTCAACTCATCTTAATTTAACGTAAGTGCCAAATATATATCCAGATCGATGGTACGCCGCTATTTGCCTCATCAAAATTTGTTAGGCTTTAGATCTAATTTTTTAAATTTAGATTGAGTTTTCTAAACTAGTTTTGCTAAGTTATGCGCCGGCCAGTGCGTTTCGTCTCGGCTGTTGTAGCTGTTTGTTGATTTTTTTTATTTTTATTTTTTATTTTTTTGTTATTTTTTTAATAAGGGTTTGATTTCTCTTTAGATCTCATTTCACGAGCGATTTTCGGGTGAATGTTTTTGTCCTGACCTTTAGGTTAAGAAGGATTAGTTTCGGTGCGAGGGTTTTGCTCTTATGACTGAGAAAATAAAAGTTAGGAATATGAGCTACCTATGTATTAGATTGAGTTTGTTTGGAGCAGATCGGTTCTATAATTGAAGTTTGACATGTGTTAGTGGACGTTAAAGTCATAGATAAGACTTGATTGTAAAATTTTTATGTTTGTCTCTATGACGTTGTAATCCCATAGCTTTGACTATAATTTATCAGAGTTTTATACTCTCTGATATAAGCGCTTTATACTTTTGATCATTTTCAATGAATGAATATGAAAGATTTTCCTAAAAAAAATAGAAAAAAGAAAATACAGTACAATATAGGCACCATATAGTACAGTAGGGGTGAGTCCCACTTATTTAGGCAAGTGCTCGAATATTTTGAGCCCTATTGGTTGGAATTGTCTTAAATACTTGTATGAGCAAATGAGGTCCATCTGTGCTCTCACATAGCTAGGCTGCCCTATTGCACTAGGGCAATATTGTTATTATCCTAAGTGTCACTTAAGTATAATCTTAACTATATATGTGTATATAAGTTTTTAGGTACTCTTCTCTCGCAAGCTGGTTTTTAAGGATAAGTTATATACTCAAAGTTTATATCATTTAGTGCCTATGCCCATCGCCACCTCAAGTATAGGATTGAAAGAGTTGTGGCCTTGTAGTCTTGTCACATAAAGGGCAACCTATGGACTGGATCAAAATGTCTTGATAGTATAGACATAAAGTTAAGCCATTGCATAATTAATTGCATACTCATAAGTACTAAATGGAGTCACCAAAAGGGAAAATGCTACTAGCTAGCTATTGGGTTAATGTCGATAGAATGGGCTGCCGTGGACATCGGCTGCGGAGTGTGATGGTATGTTTACTACAAAAAAAAATCAATTTCTGACGTGGTAAAATGCTGGCACGTCACTAAAAAAATGAGCGGGATATTCAACTTTTTCCCTCTTCTTATTATTTACTCTTTCTAGATCTTCTTTTCTTTCCAAATCTTCTTTCCCTCTCTCAATCTCCCTCTTCTCTCTGCAAGGCCAGCTCCCTCTTCTCTCTCAATCTCTTTGCGCGGCAGCGGAAGAAAAGCAGAAGAAGAAGAAGAAGAAGAAGAAGAAAAAGAAAAGGAGAAGAGAAGAAGAAGA
>NC_081543.1:4097417-4142261 GCF_901000735.1 Corylus avellana
GGCTAACCGTATAACTGCGCAACTGTATAACCGCTTAAGCTAGCAGATTGCAGTTAACAATTTTAGAAGTATGCAAAAGCAGTAGGGTTTTTGACTTTCTATTAGTCTCACTACTCAGTCGAATCTAGCCGCATGTCTTTTTGCTTGTATCAGCTCACTGTTCAGAAAATTATGAATTCATGAACCAACCTGATTAAGGTAGTAGGACATGTTAGATCAACTAATGGGTGCCAATAAATATAATGTTCTCTGTTCAATTACTCTTCTCTTGAGCCTTGGTCAAACTTCATCTTTCGACGACATAACAAAATGATCAACATTAAATATGTCATGGAAGCCAGTACTGCAACATCAGAAGGATGCAGGTGCTATATGATCATGCACCACCGGTATTCTTTATTGAGTAGGATAACAATTTGTCGCTTTGATAAATGAGCCAAAATTAAAAACTGAAAAAGAAAGTTCATTAATTTACAACATCGATGTTAATGATAAGTATGATTTATTTTTCTTTCTTTTTGTATGATTTGAGGTGCGGCTCCATATTTATAATTGAAAAGCAGTTAACAGTTAATTATCCATCTTCAATAATCGCATAACTGTTGATTGTAGTTAACTGCTAATTAACCAGCTTAACAATTATGGTTGCGATTACTTAAAAATAATAATAGCATAAAGCAGTTGCGATTGTGGTTAGGAGAAAATAACTGCAACTGCTTGTACACCTCTACTTACGAGTCGCTTAGAGATTTGATCTCAGTATCATAAGCCATTTCTTTTACTTTGTTTGTGTTATATGCATGTATTTGATTTGGTGTATTCAAAAGAATTAGTATGTTTTTACTGGCACAATCTAGGAGTTTATTTTGGCATATTCCATGCATGTTGTTGGAATTGGAATTCGAGAGGATTCCAAATCCCACATTAACGCCAAAAAAATAAAAAAAATTATACAGGGGCTTTGATAATATATATTTTTGTTTTTTGTTTTAAATATTTTTATTTATTTTATTATTTTTTTGAATTTATAATATTTTTTTCTTGTTAAAAAATTTAAGGTTATTTTTGCCTTTTTATTGGCCATTGGGAGACATTGACAACAGTTTAACACCAATTGGTACCATCTTTTCCTTACTTTTTTTTTTTATGTCTAACTTTTTATCGATCAGGTGAGAAAATAGAGAAGTTAGTTCATGCAATGGATGGGGAAGAATTGTCTGGAGTTATAACGACTATAAAGCAAAGGAAAGGCAAAAGACCTTTGCTCTTGGCAAAATTAGCGGCGAGTGTAGTACCTCAATCGCCACCACCACCTCCTCAAGCGCCCCCAGGGCCAAACATGCATTAGACATCTCTTGATGTCAGTTCAGCATCAATCGTGGAATAAATGTGTTAATTAGCTAGCGGAAGACCCATGATTTTTCTTTACATTCTAAAAGCATATATTCTCCCATCAATTGACACTTCCAGTACTTAACTTGTACCTTCAATTGATTTTCTTAGCTACAAAAATGATTGATCACCAGATTGATTGTTTGCAATAATTAAGGATACGAGTAAAGAACCTCAATAATTGATCTTTCAGCTTCACAAACTTGTGTAGCCTTATTAATTAATTTGAAACTCAAATACTCTAAATTTGTATGCCTTCCATTTTAATTTGGAATTTAATCGTGGAGATTTAGATAATTTTCAATGAAATCATGATCAAGTTTACAACAGACATTAAAAGTTATGTTTAAAATTTTATCACTTAGTTGTAATTAGAATTTAACTCCTTCAAAATAAATTGAAATTTATTTCCAAACATCAAGATTTTAGATTTTATTTTTGATGACAAAGAAAGTATAGTATGAGATTCATCAAAGGCGAATATATATATATATATATATATATATATATATATATATATATATTATATTGAATTCAATAAAAGGATATATTGCACATTTCTAACATAAAGAGGCTACTCACATGCAAGATGTGCACAATATTACTATCAATTTATTTATGTGAACATATATCTATCATAATAGTCCATCAAAGGCATTTAAACTCTAATTAACGTCAATAATTTGTTGCAAAGGCATTAGAATACATTTTATAGTATATTTACTTACAAATCTAAATATTTTACTCTTGCATTATGCAACTTCAATATTACCCTTTTGGGTTAAATGCATTTTATGTACCTGTAGTTTGAGGTAAAATCAACTGATTATTTCGGCTTCAAAAAGTGTCACAGGTGGTTCTTCTAGTAAATTAAAATACCAACTTGATACTTTCATCTAGATTCCGTCCAATTTTTTAACAAAGCTCCATGTCACTACGCGTAAAGAGGCGACACTTGTACTTTGTGCCACATACTAAAGACAACTAAGTATATCACAAGTGGTATTTGTGGCATTTAAGCCAAGTCATATACCAAAATAGATACCTACTTATAATTATAAGACTGTATTAGTAGCCCATGGATATTTTGGATCCTCTTGTAATAGATCGAATTATTGATGCAAGATAGGTTCACTTACTTTCTTGAAAAAACAAAGTAAAAAAGCTGATATGAGCAAAACAATAAAGTCACAATAGATAATGAGAGAGAGACATTAGGAAGCATTTGTACATTATTATGTTATATTCATTCATGGCATGCAAGCATGTCTAACCCTTCTTTCTAAAGGTTTGTTATGGCTCTTTTGCTTAGTGTTCAAACTGCATGCCTGCCTAATCCAGCCGTGAAAAGATTTTCTTGTAGAAAGGTGCATTACCACCTACTTTTTATATATTTAGCTACCACGAGTTTTACATCAGTTTCTATATATATACATACCAGGTCTGCTCTCCATCTGTTTTAGAGGTAGTTAAGTTTTGCAATCTTTCCCTTATGCTAACTTTATGCATCCTATGTATGAACTTTGTGCAGGCCATACCCAAATTCAGCTTGCTTATCTCACAAAATATTATGGGAAACATTACAAATCTTGGGTACACTTACCCTTGAAAATTTGCTTACGGGGAGAAGGTGCCCAAGAGATGCATATAAGCTTAAAAGTGTACTTAAGCCACATGGGACAGTTAAGATTGTAACCACTACAAAAAATCATTTCTTTTTCTGACTAGAGTTTTCTAATGTGTCATGGTGTCTGGCACGTCAGAAAACTTTTATAACGTGGCGTTTTTGACGTGTGTTGAAGGTCAAAAATATAGGAGTCGGTAAATTTTTTTTACCTACGTGTTGTTGTTTGACACGTCAAAATTTAAATTGACACGTCAATAAATTTATTGACGTGTTATATTTTAACACATCAATAAATTATTGATGTGTCAAATTTTGACAAGTCAGTAAATTTTAAAAAATAATTAAAAAAAAATTCTTTTTTAAAATTTTTTCTAGAATTTTTTTTTTCAATTAACAAATTTATTAATTTAAATTATTTTTCAATTAAAATATTTTTTTTTAATTTTTTTTACCAATTTCGTCGTTTCTCGAGCTCTCTCCCTCTCTTCTTTAATTTCTCCATTTTCTCACACTCTCTCTCTCTTCTTCTCTCCACTTTCGTTTCTCCAACTCTCCCTCTCTTCTTTTCTCCATTTTCTCACTCTCTCTCTCTTCTTTTCTCTATTTTCAAAAACTCAAACCCAAAAAAATCTTCAAAAAATCAACCTAAAAAATCAAAAACTCAAACGTCAAACCCAACAAATTTTCAAAAACCCAAAAAAATTTCTTATCTTCTCTTCTCCTTTTTTTATTTTTTTTTTCTTTTGCTTCTCTTCTTCTTCTCTTCTCCTTTTCTTTTTCTTCTTCTTCTTCTTCTTCTTCTTCTGCTTTTCTTCCGCTGCCGCGCAAAGAGATTGAGAGAGAAGAGGGAGCTGGCTTTGCAGAGAGAAGAGGGAGATTGAGAGAGGGAAAGAAGATCTGGAAAGAAAAGAAGATCTGGAAAGAAAAAATAATAAGAAGAGGGAAAAAGTTGAATATCCTACTCATTTTTTTAGTGACATGCCAGCATTTTACCACGTCAGAAATTGATTTTTTTTGGTAGTAAACATACCATCACACTCCACAACCGATGTCCACGGCAGCCCATTCTATCGACATTAACCCAATAGCTAGCTAGTAGCATTTTCCCCTTTGGTGACTCCATTTAGTACTTATGAGTATGCAATTAATTATGCAATGGCTTAACTTTATGTCCATACTATCAAGACATTTTGATCCAGTCCATAGGTTGCCCTTTCTGTGACAAGACTACAAGGCCACAACTCTTTCGATCCTATACTTGAGGTGGCAATGGGCATAGGCACTAAATGATATAAACTTTGAGTATATAACTTACCCTTAAAAACTGGTTTGCGAGAGAAGAGTACCTAAAAACTTATATACACATATATAGTTAAGATTATACTTAAGTGACACTTAGGATAATAACAGTATTGCCCTAGTGCAATAGGGCAGCCTAGCTATGTGAGAGCATAGATAGACCTCATTTGCTCATACAAGTATTTAAGACAATTCCAACCAATAGGGCTCAAAATATTCGAGCACTTGCCTAAATAAGTGGGATTCACCCCTACTGTACTGTATGGTGCCTATATTGTACTGTATATTTTTTTCTTTTTTATTTTAGGAAAATCTTTCATATTCATTCATTGAAAATGATCAAAAGTATAAAACGCTTACATCAGAGAGTATAAAACTCTGATAAATTATAGTCAAAGCTATGAGATTACACCGTCATAGAGACAAACATAAAAATTTTACAATCAAGTCCTATCTATGACTTTAACATCCGTTAACACATGTCAAACTTCAGTTATAGAACCGATCTGCTCTAAACAAACTCAATATAATACATAGGTTGCTCATATTTCTAACTTTTATTTTCTCAGTCATAAGAGCAAAACCCTCACACCGAAACTAATCATTTTCAACCTAAAGGTCAGGACAAAAACATTCACCCGAAAATCGCTCGTGAAATGAGATCTAAAGAGAAATCAAACCCTTACTCAAAAAAATAACAAAAACACACAAAAAAAAAATAAAAAATTAACAAATAGCTACAATAGCCGAGGCGAAACGCACTGGCCGGCGCATAACTTAGCAAAACCAGTTTAGAAAACTATATCTAAATTTAAAAAATTAGATCTAAAGCCTAACAAATTTCGAGGAGGCAAATAGCGGTGTACCATCTGGATCTTCATATATATATTTGGCACTTACGTTAAATTAAGATGAGTTGACTAAATCGGGATCTTCATATATATATATATATATTTAGCACTTACGTTTTCAAGTGCTTTAAGCAATGGAAAACACATCTGATCTGATCCTGCCGACCATTAATATCCCTCTCCCATGAGAGGTGTACACGTGCCCATTCGCACTAGTTAGTGCTGGTGATAAATGATAATGTATAAACATTAATTTTATTTAAGGTCATACTTTTTTCTTTTTTTTTGAACATGTATACTTCTTTTTGTTTAGGTCTCATTATCAAGGAATAGTATATAGCACTAGTGGAGTCATTCAAAAAGCACATTAGCCATACTACTTTAATATTGGTATTATTAATAAGTGGGTGCATGCAGGGACCGACAAAAAAAAATGGTTACATTTTTTTATGCATAATTATGATTTTTTTAACCTTATTATAATGGCTTCCTTTTCAAAAAAATTCAAGATGGTTCGACTCTTTTAGAATTAAATTTTTAGTTCCATCCCTGAATGCATGTCTCATTCACATCGGTATTAGTATCAACTACATATGTATTTAAAACGTTAATTCACAAGTATTACTTACGTACTCAAACACGTGAGAAATCATGAATTTAATAAATGGGGTGTAAACTGTGAAATTAAAGTTTAAATTTCAAACTTTTGTTTAAATATTATATTAAATCACTAATTATTCAAAGACGAATAAATGCCATCACATCAGTTCAATAAAGAAGCTAGAAATGAAATGGGTATACAACATAGCATTACTCTTTTTAATCACGTTCAAAATGAGCCAAGAATTAGGGGGTGTGAAAAACGTTTGCCAAGTGGATGGACATAATCTGTGAAGCATTTTCAACGAGTTAATTAAACAATTTTCCATCTTCACCACCTACTTCACTTTTGTCTGTTGCGGAGAGACAAGCTTCACGCTCGCAATCAACATAATAGCAAAATGAATTAATTGACAAGTGAAGCTATACTTACTTCTTCTAAATTATTACCATATTTTTACCGTGTAAAAAGCTATTTTACCAATTTCTTTTAAAGTTTGTTTCGGATTACGTTTGAAAATAGAGTTTTTAAGTCAAAAAGAGCTTTAGAATAAAAACTTCATTTTTAAACTTTTGCCAAAATTGCGTTTTGGCAATTTTTAAGCTTTTTAGACCTTTAAAAGCACTTTTAATTTTTTTACAAAACGAGTATTTTTTTCTTCAAACGGACTTTTTAAGTGTTAAAAGCACTTTTAGGCCTTTCAAATACAATCCCAAATAAGCTCTTAGTTATCTGTATTGTTAAAATTTTCCGGCAACTCTAGGTTACCACATCACATGATGTAAAATGTGTGTTACATTCTTGCAAAATTTATAAAAATGTCATTATGCCCTTAAGATTAAAAAAAAAATTAAAAAATTAAAACTTTGTGAAGTGAATGAGTTACGATGATCATATGTAAAAATTCTTTTTCTTTTAAGTTTCATATGTAAAAATTTATTATCACAAATTTTTACTTTGAATCATTCTTGAAGAGTGAAAAGTGCTCCTTTTTTAAAAAAATAAAAATAAATCATTTAAATCATACGGTGAAAATTCGGTCTTGGTTCCCGGTTATTAGCCAAAACTGGCAACTGGAACTGGGGTACCCGGTTTTTGATTTTTGAAAACTGAGTACTCGATTAACCGGTTATACAATAACTGGCCGGTTCTGGTTCGTACTTAGGTAACCGGTTTTTCAATTTTTTTTGCATTTTTAGCATATTTTAGGTATTTGGGCTAATTTTTGGCTTAATTTAACCATTTTGTGCCCATTTTAAAAAATAATAATAATAAAATAAAATAGCCCTAAAATGTCCTAAAATTTCATCTTAAAAGTTTACATAATACAAATTAAACTACGTCTACATAGACTATATATATGTTATATCAAACAATTCAATTACAAATCTCATCTACATAGAAGAAACGAAAAAGAGAAAGAGAACCAGAAGTGATTTACTATTTTTGTGAATTCTAGAGTAAAATAATAATAATAATAAATATACTAAATTTGAATATATGCATCCCGTTATCTTCTTATAATCCAGTATTTAAAACTCCAAAAATCGATAACCGAAACCGGACACCCCACTATCAGTTTCGGTCGGGTTCGATTCCGATTGTTTTTTTACACCCATAAACTGCTGTAACAAACAATAATAGCTATTACCTACGATAGTGGTAGAGCTCTATACTGTAGACAATGCTGTAACAAACAATAATAACTATTACCTACGATATGGTAGAGCTCTATAATGTAGACATATGACTTGTCGTATATGCATAAAGCGTTGAATTTCAACACCTTTTGTGGTTGTCGTTTACCACGTTTTGCACGTCTATAGACTATAGTTGTAAGGCTTTTCAGCGTACCCAGCTGCGTGGGCATGACTGTGCCCGTTGATTAGAAATGTATACTAATGCTACGTGCTTAGTTTGATTTTTAAAATTATTATTAAATTTATAATTTATTTTTTTATTATATTTTAATTTAATAATAATTTTAAAAGTTACATTAAAAATATTTAAGTGAATATAAACAAATTAGAGTAGGTAGCATTACTCTTAAAAATAACGTAAAAATATTTGTCTTATTTAGGAATGGAAAATACTTCTAAAAATAGATAAATAAAAGCGAAGGCACTTGTAGTAGAGTAATCCACGTGATCCATGGCAAAAAGGCATGTTTGTGTTGTCTTCCCTTAACAGAATTCCAACTAGAGGCCTTAAACCCTTAACAAGGGAAGACGAGAACACCCAGCCTACGTAAAAGAAAGGTAAGGCCCTTCATCAAATATGCAATCATTAATTAGTATATCTCAACTCTATCAGTTTACTCTCATTCTACCCATTCTAACTTAATCATCATGGATGGTTCCGTCAAAACCTCTGTGGACCTCTCTAACTATTTGCTTTGTTTGCGGCCTTTCTTTAGTACTTCACCTACTATCACTGTACCAACAAAATAAATGTTAGTTTAATAAATTGAATTATAAGAATTTTCTCCAACTTAATTTTGACCAAAACTTTGTTCAATGCAAAATCAATTTAAAGCAGTAAGTGTGAAATTTGTTTAGATAGAATACTCAAGAATTTGGGGTCAAAACTTTATTGTGATTAGTATAGTTTTTTTTTTTTTTTTTTTTTTTTTTGGGACAATAAGTATAGCTTAAACAATCCAATCTTGGGTGGAATAGGATACTCTCTGGTCCACAATGGACTAGAGAATATACAAATCCTAGAGTCACAAATATGACACATGTCTCACTACAAAAAAATAATAAAACAAATATTTCAAATAAAAATAATAAAAAATAAATTAATAAAAAAATAATTGGTGGCTGGCCACCCCATCTTGACCATAGGAGGTGGCCGGACCACCCCCATTTTAGCTCGGGGTGGCTCAATGGCCGGCCAGGAGTGGCTGGAACACCCATGGCTCTTGGACCCCATAAACCCAATTTTTTTTTTAAAAAAAAATCGTTTGGCCATTGGGGTGGCCGGACCACCCCCAAGGGCTATAGGGTGGCTTCGGCCATCCCAGATTAGTCACCCCCTAAAAAATTGTTTGGCCCTTGGGGGGTGGCCAACCCTTAATTTTTTATAAAAAAATATATAATATTTATTATTATTATTTTTATTAATTGGACAGATGTCATATTTATGGCTACATGATCTCTTTAAAAAGATCTTAACCATTAATTGAATATTTTCTGGTCCAAAATAGATTGGAGTCTTGAAGATGATCTTATTCCATCTTAGGTACCAAAACTCAAAAGTTCTCTCAATATTAAAAAAAAAAAAAACCAAAAAAAACCAATAATAATAATAATAATAATAAAAACTTTTGGTCTTCGACAATTTGCGAGTGATAACACTGAGGAAAACAAAAGTAGCCGGTAATCTTTAAGAAATCGCAAAACATCGACTTGTTTTACTCCGAAAACAATAATTTTGGACGCGTCACAATGGAATCAATCCAACCAGAGTACCCAGCATCCCCACACCAATAACACATGGCTGATCCGACAACGATGTCGTCCTTGTCCCTATGACTCTATCCCCCACTTCCCATTTTTATTTACAGTGCAGTATATTATAATACCAACGCACAACTCTGCAAAATTGTGTGGCCACAAATCACTCTGAAAGCCAGTTTTCAAGGCCTCTTTCTTTCTTCGTCTCTTTCTCTCTTACCATTTCTGGCCTCTCTGGGACTCTGCCTCTGAATTTTGACACTTTTTGAAAGTTAAACGAACCCAATGGCCCTGAACTTGGTGTCTCCACCTGAAATCAAGGCCATCTCCTTCTTGGACTCCGCCAAGTCTACCCACTTCCTCAAGCTTCCAGGTGAGCGTTTGGTTGCTGCTTCAATGGAAAAGCTGTTTTATGGTTCTTGCTTTTGGGTTCTAATGTGATAAATTCAAGGAGGCTCAAAACTCAAAAGCCGTTGATTCTTTGCTTGGTTTCTGTGAAAAAAACTATACACGAAGGATAAAGTGTAGAAAAGAAAAGTGTTTTTAGTAAATCTTTTTCCTTTAGACAAAAAAGTAGCTTTTATCTACGCTTTCATTAAGCGTTAATTTGGTGTTAATTTGGTGCTTTGCTTTCATTACTCCGGAATTGTTGGAGTAATTCGAAGCATGAATGGGTCAATCATGCTTTTCTTTTTTATTTATATGAATTTCTGTAACTATCTGAAATCTCGGACTTGTGAGACGGTGAAGATTTAGTTTTTGCAAACTCCAATGTTTTGGTTTGAGTGTCTGTGTTATTGTTGCTTGGGAAAAGGTTGTGTTAAGCTGTTCGATTTGTACTTTTTTCTTTTATATAATTTTTGAGTTTAATTGTTTATGATTTTTAGCTGGGTTTGCTTTGAAGAGGAAGGATTGTGGAGTGGTATTTGGGGGAAGAATTCGTTGTTCAGCACAGCCGCCTCCGCCAGCTTGGCCTGGACGAGCTGTTCCAGAGCCCGGTCGTAAGACTTGGGATGGTCCAAAGCCAATCTCCATTGTTGGATCCACTGGGTCGATTGGAACTCAGGTAAAAAGATATTCATTTTACTACTGAACTTGAAAAATTATACTTCAGGACCCCAGTGTAGATGCAGTTTGAATACAAAGAGTAATGAGATGAAGTTGTTTGGACTAGCCAGATGTTGTAATTCATGGTAAAAATAAAGTTCAAGAAAATGGAAATTGCAAACCAAAAAGTATTGCTGGTTCTGAAATCAATAACTGGTAACACCAAATGTTGCCGAGCAGGTGCGAATTTCTTGATTTTGTTTTGTGGGCAACATAGCAGCCAAGCATTTACTTGGGTACTTATTTTATATGTCTTGACAAGTATGGTGTTTACCGAAAATATTCTCATTTTCAGTATCAGTTCTATATCTAGACATTGTAGTTTGAGATGAAGTTGGTTGTCGAAATTGCATTGTCTTGGTTTTTTATCTCTAGCTCCTTTATTTGTTTGATGGTAGAATGTTTTTGCTTTGTAGTGAAACTACTGCTTGGCATTTGATGTATGTTTTGACCCTTCATTAGTAGCTTAGAATCAACTTTGATGTTTTACAGACATTGGACATAGTGGCAGAAAATCCAGATAAATTCAGAGTTGTAGCACTTGCAGCTGGTTCAAATGTAACTCTTCTTGCAGATCAGGTAATAGTCTGATACATAACATGTCATAGAATTTGCAATGGTTTTGTTTTTTCAATTACAGCAAGCATTAATTTTAGGGAAATTTGGTCACAAACCCTTCATGCTTTTGCTCTTTTTGACATTAAAACCTCATTTTTCAATTTGATGAAATCAAGAATTGCGTGTTGAATATTTGTAAATCAAGAACTCCGTTAGTATTTTCCATCGAATAAATGACAGGAATGACATGAAATACAGTTATGCCACTTAAATAAAAAATCAAAATACAAAGCAAAAAAAAAAAAAAGGCCGGGGGTTGAGGCTGTCCCAAAGGGCCATAGCATTTTTGTTATCTATTGATGGAAAATACTAACGAAGTTCTGAATTTACAAATATTCAAAGTATGGGTCTTGATTTCATCAAATTAGAAACTAAAATCACAATGTCAAAAAGCATGAAAGCATGAGCAGTGATGAGCATGAGCAGTGATGACATAAATTACCTAAATTTTAACATGACAAACTCTGACCTGTGTTGCTTGATTTTTTTACTCACTTGACTATGATCAAGCTTTAACTTCTGTACCCTAGCAAGTTTGGGTTTGGATGGCATAGTCCTGAATCTTGTTCTTATTTTTGTTTTCCCATGATATCAAAAGTAGCATTATTGGTATTTCTTTTTATGTACTTATTTGTTCTTGCTGGACAGGTGAAAACATTTAAACCTCAACTAGTTGCTGTTAGAAATGAGTCCTTAGTTGATGAACTCAAGGAGGCTTTGGCAGATCTTGAACAAAAGCCGGAGATTATTCCTGGGGAGCAAGGAGTCATAGAGGTGGCATACCATCTTGTACTCTGGTACTTGTTCGGATAATGATAGACATCCTCATTAATCAATAGATATTTTGTATTCTTTTCAGGTTGCCCGCCACCCAGATGCAGTCACTGTAGTTACTGGAATAGTAGGTTGTGCAGGACTGAAGGTAAATCCATAAGTTTTAAGTACCAAATATTAATAGGGTGAAACTAAATCAGCTCACTTATTGAGTATAAGCACATGTTAGCTAACTGAAATGTTGTTGTTATTTTTTTCTTAGCCTACAGTTGCTGCAATAGAAGCAGGGAAAGACATAGCTTTGGCCAATAAAGAGACCCTGATTGCTGGAGGTCCTTTTGTCCTTCCTTTAGCTCAGAAGCATAAAATAAAAATTCTTCCTGCTGATTCAGAACATTCTGCCATATTTCAGGTACAAAAACTCATGTCTTAATAGCTACGATTATGCAACAAATCATGCCTAGATTTCTCATTTCCGTCACACTTTTACCACTTTGTTTTTGGTAGTTATAGGAAGTATTAATATACTTGGTTCATCTTATCTCTAGCACTCAATGATAATTTTATCAATTTACTCCGCACTCCACTCATTAGAAGATCTCCTTTCTTCAGTGTATTCAAGGCTTGCCGGAGGGTGCACTTCGGCGCATTATTTTAACTGCGTCTGGTGGTTCTTTCAGGTGTGAAATCATAATTTAAGTTATAATACTCAAGCTGGAAACTGCAAATGTACAGGGGAATTAATTATTACTTGTCTTTTGCAGAATTGGAGGCAAAATAAAATTATACAATGCAAACATAATTTGGGTCTTTTCCTTTGTTTTCTTGGATAAGACATGTATTTAGTGATCAATGTTTGTTCAGGAATTTGAAACTCTTCTTAAAATAGCTTTAGTGAGCTCAAGTATACTTTCCTTTTTCTGCAATGCAAAAAAACCCATATGGACAACATTAAATCTTATGGCTCAAACATTTTTTCTTATATAAATTCGTTTATTGGAGTTCAGTACTATATATTATCCAGTATAAGCAGCTTACCTTCTAAACTATCAAAAGCTCCTTTCCTCTCATGTTTAGCATATTTGACTCCTTTAATATCTTTCATGGTCAATTTTGGAGTAGCACATCTCCTACCTCTGACAATTTATACATTTACATAATCTGGATTTAAAAATTTGCTTACTTGGTTACTGACAGGGATTGGCCTGTTGATAAACTGAAAGAAGTTAAAGTTGCTGATGCCTTGAAGCATCCTAACTGGAACATGGGGAAAAAGATCACTGTTGACTCTGCTACCCTTTTCAACAAGGTTTTTCCCTTTCTGTTGTGTGTAATTCAAATTGAAATACTGCTCCATCCAATCTATCTGCTGTTGTCATAGAAGTTTCCAGCAATAAGAAATAAGTTCCTTTCTTCTTCTTTTTCTTATAGGGCCTAGAAGTCATTGAAGCCCATTATCTGTTTGGAGCTGAATATGATGATATTGAAATTGTGATTCATCCGCAATCTATCATCCACTCGATGGTTGAAACACAGGTTTAATTTTTATACTCTGTTTTGTGGCTGCTCATATTATGTTTAAGATGTCTTTTGCTATCAAATGCTTTATATATGTACAGGCCGTGCAATTGAAATGATAATCCTTTTGAATGTGCACCTTGAAATTTTTCTTCTTATATCTATTTGTTTTTGTTTGTGTTTTTATTTTTATTTTTTTCAGGACTCATCTGTTCTGGCACAGTTGGGGTGGCCTGATATGCGTTTGCCCATCCTCTACACGATGTCATGGCCAGACAGAATCTATTGTTCTGAAATAACTTGGCCTCGCCTTGATCTTTGCAAGTACATACTCTTCCTGAATATCTTATGGTTTTAAAATCCTCGTCATTTTCATTTTAAGTACCAGGAGGGTATCACTTGCATACATTACCGGCATTATCTTTATAAAAATTAAAAAATTTCAAATCCATGCCTTTCTCATGCTACCTTCCAGATACCTACAGATTACCATATTGAAATTCCCCATACAAAGTCAGAAAAAATTTTGTTGATTTCAGGGACTCAATCAATAAGTTATCTGTTGCCATAAACAATTATTTCTCATAGTATTTTGAGAATCCCAAAGTCCTGAAAGTAGGTCTATCATCCATTTTGCATAGTGCAGGACGAAACTGTTCTTGTTGCATCAAATGATGATGACTTGTTGACCACTATATTTTGAGCTATTTGACTTGTATCAATTATGAACTTGTCCATGTAAATGATTACAAATTTTTGCGTACTTGTTCTGTTTAGCCTCCATTTTGCAAGACATCTTTGTTAGTTGTGGATGTTCACTAGATTACTCACATTAACTACACTTCTAAAACCACCTTTTCTCTGGATTCCTTTCCAGAAATTATAGTGAGAGTTCTCGTCTTAGAAGATTAGCACTTCTTGTACTTGCCAAGAGTCCATAAGATGTGATGAATTCAACATAAGTCGAAAATGGTCAAGATGCTTACAATTATCGTCATTGTGCTTGTATGATGTGACTAGAGTTAAAATGGGGTTATGCAGGCTTGGTTCACTAACATTTAAAGCTCCTGACAATGTAAAATACCCCTCTATGGATCTCGCATATGCTGCCGGACGGGCTGGAGGCACCATGACAGGCGTTCTTAGTGCAGCTAATGAGAAAGCTGTAGAGCTGTTTATTGATGAAAAGTATGTATTCGGTTCCTTGATTTTCGCTTGATACAAATATTTCCTTTCAAACATTGTTCATATCTTGAAAAGTCTGTTTCCTGTTTCTACTCTCCTCCTTAATTGTATTCTCTTTTGTCCAGGTCATGTGATTTTGTTGCATGTTCAGTAATTCGCAAATTATTTTCTTTTGCCCTTTTTTATAGGTTAAACTTTTGTAAAAGATTTGAACATCAGTTTATTGTTAACATTATCTAATAATCCCCAAATTTTTACTGGTCTATTGTTATTTCTAAGTTCTTTGTCAAATCGTTTCGTTTACCCTGAGCCTCTCACCTCCTCTCCTGACTGAAGTTAACCTGCACAACTTCTGATTTGCATCTTGAGCTTCCAAATGCATATTTCATGAAACTATATGACAATCAGGACCATCTTCCCTTCCTTTTTTTGCATTCACTTGATTTGTTCTCTCTCCGAGTTTCTCCAACATATATTATTCTGGAATCTGTTGATTAAATTAACCTGGGCTGTCTGCCTACAAGGTCATTAATAATGCAATCTTGTGCTTTATATACGTCAACTTTTGTGTTGAATAGTTTTGCTGATTTCAGGATCGGCTATCTGGATATTTTCAAAATCGTGGAGCTAACTTGTAACAAGCATCAGACAGAGTTGGTGACTTCACCTTCCCTTGAGGAAATTATACACTATGACTTGTGGGCGCGAAAATATGCTGCCAATTTGCATGAGTCTTCCAGTTTAAGTCCTGTTATGGCATGAGCGACAGCTACCCTTGTTGGCCAGGATAGAGTTGGGTCTAATTTGGGCTGAAGAGGGTGTTGAATTCCTGCCAAAAGTCGGCATTTGGCGTTGAGGGGGTGAGTGACTGTATTAGAAATTGGATTGGGAGGGGTGGGGGACTCAGCAATTGTATATAGCATAAAAATGAAAATAGGCATTTGAGATGTGTTCCCCGAGACTGGTTTTGAATGTTTGAATGCGTTTCCTAGCCATTAAAGGAAATGGATGAACATTTTACTATGCAGTAAAGATGCATCTTGTTTGATTCTCTTCTCTTCTTTCCGATCCTTTTCACAATGATGATTTTAAGGTCCTATTTTGCATTTTTTCAGCATATTCAGCTTAATGTGACATGCTCTATCCATTTAAATTCTTTATGTTGTGAATCATTTCTTCAATAAAATCAAGATGACAGATAATACACTGAATGAATGCCTACTACAGTAGTTTTCTTCACTGCTAAGATTGAATCCCAACCCATTTCCTTGCATTACATGAGTGCTCTAATACTTTTTCAACCTGGTACAAGTTATTGGTGAAACATTATTTTACCGATCAATGGAGCTAGGTGTCTTCGCTCCTTAAAGGTCACGAGGTTCTCCAAATGTTTTCATTTATCAAACATAAAAGCCAAAGGCAAAAGTCATTCAAACTTTCCAAAAATCGAAAAATATCCCAACAATCTGAATTGGTTATCTAACAATATATTGAAAAGTCAATAGGTAAAGGGGCAAATTAAAACAAACCACCCGAGCAAAAAGAAAACTAGAACACAAGTGGTCGAAAGCAAAATAAACATCACTAAACAATATAACTAATGGAGATCAAGGTATAACGGGATAAGTGGGTGTACAACCTTAATTTTTCATGCCCAAGCCATTGATCTTTAAATGAGAAAACAAAATAACGTAGGTAGGGGATTAATGAAAATGGCGCATAACCCAAAAAGGTGGCGGTAGAAACTTGCCGTCACCAAATATGATATCTCTATATGCATATCCTCCTAGCTCATAATGACCAAACTCTTGACCCCCCATAAGGAGGATATTTTCCATGTATTGAAACAGAATCATCCGTGAAGTATATACTGATTGCTTTCAAACTAGGAAATTCTCGAACCGAAGAGATATATATTGATTAGTATCTAAAAACAAAACTGGGTCGCTTATGCTTGTAGTAAATTCTCATGTATTACAACGGAAATCCAACCTATAAACATCAAACTTGATTGTCTGGGTCAAAAAATTAACATCATAGGAAAATATAAATTTTCCATCGGCATTCATTTTGTGAGTAAAAAACCTACAAACCCACAAAAGATCACCTAATGATTCGACCAGATAATCTCTTTTTCCGTACCAACTTCTCATCCGTTGTTCAAGCGAGGATAAAGGTTCAAAGTCGAAACGAGTTTCCACAAGGTAACTCTTTGGAGAAGAAAGATTAGAGAGATTATAAGCATATATATTACGCCTAGAATGCCCAGAACCGGAGATGGTGTAGAACAAGCTCTCCTTGAAATGTATGACATCTTCAATGTGGGAATATTTCTTAAGCGGCGGCTCTACAATGCTCCATGACTTATCCCCAAGTTTACAAAAAGCAATATTGCGATGAGAATGAACACAAGGCAGGCCCACTACAATGCATTCATCATTTGTTGAAGCAAACGATAAAACAATCTTTTGTGTGATAAATCAACTGAAAACTTTTGGTGACATGGTAGAGTAACTTTGGCGTCCATCTCGATCTTGATATCCAATTTTGAAACATCGGGGGGAAAATCATCGTCATATGCACTTTTGCGTATGTTGTAGTAAGTATTACCGTCATCATCCTCAATCATATCATCGGCCTTGTCTTCATCACTATCCAACTCTTCACAAGGTATAACCGTTAAAGAAGGCAGTGTATGAATAGGAGGAAGCCAGATGAGAGGAGATGCGGTTGAGAAGGGATTCCAAACGAAAACAGAGCAGTCGACACGGGAGACATAAGCCAACCAGCCATGAGATGAACCGAAACATATTGCATGATCAACCACTTCAGGGATCTTGGTATTTGTCTCTACAACCTTTTTGCTTACGTAGTCATAGAAATGTTATAGACTACTCCAGCCATCTTCGTTGTCCTTCTCCTCCTCCTCCGGTTCTATCATCATCAATGGATGTGACTCAGAAACATGGGCCGACGATCCAGTAATAGAACACATCTTTCGGCCACGATGAAGCAATGGAGTAGAAAAGCAGAGGTTGGTGTTCTTGGTACAACACCTAAGTGTAGCTGCTGCATGATAGAGTGAGCCCCTGTTCATAGGCATAGAACATTGGTAGGATAATACGGTGGCAGAGCCACTCTAGGCTTTGGGGGTGCCGTGGCACCCCAAACCTTTAAATTTTTATTTTTATTTTTTTGCTGTTTTTCCCCAAGTTCCACACGACACTCCCAAAAAAAAATTAAAAAAAATAAAAATTCTTCTCTCCTATTTATACAAGTTATCACTCGGCATTTTTAAAAAAAAATTTAGCGGCACCCCCAATATGAATTGTCTGACTTTGCCACTGGGATAATACCATATTCATCATCATCCCCGGCCTATGTGGTTCGGTTGCTTGCTATAAAGGAAACACTAGATTAATCGTACAAGAAAAAGTATATAAAAAAGAAATGTAAAAAATAAATATACATACACTTGAGCATATAAAAAAACATAAAAATAACCAGCACAAATGAATCATAATTACAATTTCTATTCCAATTGTGATTCTTTGTTGCTGGAAATAGACATTAAAAGAAGGGCATGCATAAATACAAATGAATCATATAAATGAACTTAAAAATCAGTGGCATGTGTATGTTGGTTGAATCTAATGCATGTAAATCTGGATAAATACATTGCTTTCTGTTTCATGGATTTTGATCAGTGGCATGAAGAAAAACAACCCTCACATCATAGATATGAACAATTTTCAAGACAACATAAATTAACTCAAATAAATCATCCAGAATTTTTATTTTTTTTTTTAAAAAAAAAAAAAAAAAAAAAAAACATAAAATTCTGAAAATCATAAGAGAGAGCACCTTGGAAGGAGCCGCACAGTCGGGTGTTTTGGATTCGAAGGTTTCATTGTTTTATTGATGTTATCGAGTGGCAGTTAATCCCCTTTCTTTCTTTTTTCTTCCTTTCTCAGATTATGTCCAGAAGATAATAATATTCAAAAAGTTATCTAATAGATAAACAAGACTTGCTGAGTTTAAATTCAAATGTATAGTTGATTATCTGATTGTATAGATTAGCTTTAGTTTATCTCAGGCTCTCAATTATATTGCTATAAATGAATCATCTTGATCAACCCTTTCATTATAATTTTCTTTTATGGTATCAGAGTTTGACGTGCTGCATTATCTGAATTAATAGAGGTTGGTTTAACACAATCTGCTCAATGGTTGACCTTGCGTTGAAATATTTGGGCTTTCTATATAGGCTCATGAGTTGGGCATCTCATTTTACCCATATGGTGAACGATAATAATTCCTGTGTGCTGTGGACCCATTGTTGAGAACTAGATCATTAAGAAAAAGCTGCACAAAAGATCCAAAAGCAACCCAAACACGTTTTTTTTTTTTTTGGCTCTCAAAAAAATAAAAAGCAATGAAGGAGATTAACTATACCTATTTTATTTGGGCGTGATCATAATATTACCTGTTCGCTAGCTATTGTCTTATTCAACCCCATCAGAGTATTAGTAGGATTCAAGACAGTTGATTTTAATAAGATTGAGAATTCTTGTAGCGCTTAGACTTTCAAAACAAGTCGTAAGTGAAATATTTATCTAAATTCTTATGTGACACTATCATATGTAAGTGAAATGAAAAATTTAGATAATTTCACTAACGGCGACTTACTTTAAAAGCTTCCGTACAATTCTTATTTCGATGGTTGAACTGATCTCAACCAGCTAATACAAGCCTAATCACTTTATATATTACTAATATATGAGCACTATGACTTTCATTTTTTCCTATGTTCTCCACTACTGCCTGCCACGTTTGCCTCTAACATTAAAACCTGGGATTTTCCGCTATTATTTATAACAAATTAAGATTGGCATAGCATATCAATAAATAGCTTCACCTGCCAAAAAAGAATGATAATAATAATCATCTTAACGAGCTTCTTTTAATATATAGAAGCTCTACGAAAACACCATTTTGTCGTTTCCAGATGTTTTCCATAGCATCTTTCCCTTGTTTGATAGTTGCAGGTTCATCTACTATTCTATCAGAGAGAGATTCAATGTACACCTAAACTAATAGTGGGGGGCAACGACAATGAATTGAATCAAACACCCCCAGTCCACTAAACACGGATGTCATATGTAGTCCAGCTTGTCTGATTGTCCCCTACATCTCTCCCTCTCAACTTGGAAAAGCTCATGCACTTGAGATTAACTTCTGCAATTGAAACTGCTCGCCATCTATGGATTTCATTATCAAACATAACATGTGTTGGGAGAAATGAACATAATATGTTATGGTTGGCCGACATTTCATTTTGTAGTCTTTGAGGTGGATGATTAGGGGATATATATGATATTTGTGGAAAAGTTCTGCTATATAATTGAATGGTGTCTTTAATTACCAATTACCCATGTCTCAATCCTTCACATATCTATATGGGGTTGTGTGGAAGTTAGCATACATTTGTGCCTAATGATGTAGTGGATGTTTCCTGCATTGGAAAATCCATGTTTCATCACCTACGAAAATGTACAAAAATTGAATAGACCATCTACCTATGTGGCCGCTTCCTCCAAGAACGTCAAATTCACATTTGGAATGAGATTTTGAGGCAGGGAAATTGGTGATGGTATAGTTATCAGATTTTCATGTTTTTTGGGCTTAAAATACCAAACGTTTTTGTCGCTAGCTATAGCCACTTTTCTTGGTCGCTTTTGGGGTGACTAACCACCCAAAAAATTTGAATAATTTGACCATTTCATCAATTGCTTTAGAAGTCTAGAGTAATCGGCCATCCCACACCAATCAATGGAGTGACCAAGGCCAACCACCTCAAAACAGTTAATGGCGTGGCCAGTCACCCCCCAATCAGTTGATGGGGCTGGTGATGGTCGTCATTCTTTTCACTTTTTTTTTTTTTTTTTTTTTTTTTTTAGTGACAGAGCATAATACTTATTGTTAACTATAAAATTCGAGATATTGTAGGCACGTAAAGCCTTATGTTTACAAGGAATTCATTTATGTGTTAGATTGAATCATTTTTGATCAACTATACCTACTAAAAATATCATATATACATATATTGATAGGATATTTGTGAAGGTCAAGGCGTTTATTGGCTGCCAATATATCACCATGGTAGTGTGTTCCACGTATGGAAGAAGATTGTTAGTTACACAACAGTGACATTGTCTACCACCCCATTTCATCAATTAAGCATCCAATTCTCTCATTTTACACCTTTTTCTGAGAAATCTCAGATGAAAAATGAGGAAAGTGGGCTCTTTTTTCTAGCTTTTTCCATTGTATCTTGCCTTTTGAGAGATATTTTTATGCTTTTCTTATATGTTTATCAGTTTAAGGTGAGATTGAGACTGGTCCTTAAAGTGCTGTAGTCTGTAGAAAATAATGAAAGATTTGAGGAGAAAGAGCACTGAAATTGGGTTCTTTATGGAATCTTATCCACTCTACCGGCCACCAATTAACCAATCGAACAGAGAAATACACATGGTACCAACTACCGGTATCGATATTTGAAGATTTTTTTTTCGCTTGGGTGATCATGATTTGCAAGTGGGATGCTTGGAAAAATGGCACAATTGTCGGGACCCACCTTAAAAACCTTTTCATTGAAAATGACTTCTAAAGATTGAACCATTTGTAATTCATTCTACTTACAAGTGATAAGGAATCGGAGGAATCAAATGCAGGAAGGGATGAGGAGGAGAAGAATAAATTCTTCCCATTTTATCATTTTTGCTTCAAGATTAAATATAAACAAGAGAGAGAAATGTACCAGTTTTTTATTGACGTAAATGTGAAAACAGTTCTAAGTGTTTTAGATTCTAATGTTTTTATTTGAACAAAAACCTTTGACCATCTTATGGATGAAAACCAATTGGTGTTTGAGGAAAGTTAAAGTCTTTTATGGCATTCGAAATCACACTCTGCAAGACATATTCTAAGAGCCATTCAAGTGAGCAGAGTCGGGTATTGTTACACCTCAATAATCCCTCCCATCAACATGACGCTTTCACAACTTAAACCCATGACCCTAATTCTGATATTATTTGTTAGATCGGGTATTTTGACAATTTTGTTTGAAAATTAAAATCTTTATAGCATTCAAAATTGCACATCTCAAAACATGTATGTTTTAAGAGCTGTTTAAGTGAGTAAAACAATATTATTGTACCCCCAACATGCTTGATAGGTATGCCAATGATGTTAAGATTCGGGCACCGAATGTGAGGAAATTCTCATGGGACAGAGGGGCGGAACCCCTCCCCAAATTTGTTATAAAAAATGCCTATAATAAAGGAGTTGGAGCCGTACCTTGTCCTTTCAAAGTAAATGCACTTAAAAGAGAATGTTATCCTTCCTTTCTCCATTGTTCCCGATGTTTTCACCTTCGGTTCTTTTATCCGTCCACTCGACCAATATGGTGTTAAATCAATCTTTTGGATTGGTGAAATAATACATATAATATTATAGAACATGACGTATCAAACTTGTCATGGTCTTATCTTAAATGCTTTCCTAGCATAAATATCACTATGGCACAGCTCTAATATCATCCTGGAGATTTAAGAACAATGATATATATATATTAAAAAAAGAAAAAAAGAACAAGTTGATGCAGATGGGTTAATTGGTTGGAATTAGCTTGATCCCACAAAAGAAAGAAAGGAGCATATTGATTGGAAAATAGAAAGAAAAAAAAGGAGCTTCAGTAAAGTGGGGTTGATGCGGAATTCATGGAGGGTCTGTGAGTCTATGAGGATTTGGTTGGGTGTCCCAGATGTATGGGTTCTTGTGAGAGCTACAGGCTTTGGCGCTGTAATGCTCAAAAAGAAGTAAAAGAAAAGATGTGAAAATACCCCACAATCCACATCACATGCATTACAGACCCAGATTCCAGGCAACATCTGAGTATCTGAGTCCCTTCTCTTTCTTTTCTTCTTTTATAGGGATGTGTAGAAGAAG
Organism: Corylus avellana; assembly: GCF_901000735.1. NCBI lineage: Eukaryota > Viridiplantae > Streptophyta > Magnoliopsida > Fagales > Betulaceae > Corylus > Corylus avellana. The sequence goes on from NC_081543.1 coordinate 4,119,858, forward strand.
CCTCGATAAAGTAGCCCACTTCAATCATTTACTCATAATCTTCGTTTATCTTCTGTTCTTTTTTTATTGATTTTGTTCTCTTCTCTCCCTTTTTTTCTTTCTTTCTTTCTGTTTTGATCGCAAAGGAAGATCAGATGCGTTTTGCATTAACAAATTTATGTTTAGGCTATTGAATAATACAGCTGATGAACAAGATTGGAAGATAACTCCAAATTACGGTTGTTAATTAGACTACACTCTTGCAATGGAAAAAGGATGAGGAAAATGACAAAAGATAGAGACCAAGACCAAGACCAAATGGCACCCAAATGTGTGACACAACATAATAACGTACATATGATGCTGCTTTACTTTGGAGACTCGAGTCATCCTTCCTTTTCCTTTTCACCATCTTGGAGTGTTATTAAAGCGGGATATTTTTTAGGTTAAGAAATGTTATTTGAAAATATGTTATAGATAATAATCTCTCTTTTTAGATTATGTTAAAAGAGACTATATTTTATAGCAGCATTTATTACTTTAATTACAACTCAGTTTTAAATATATTTTATTATTTTATTTTTATCATATTTTAAAAATAATAATATTAATATGAAAAAACCACAATCATTTTATTTAAACACAATGATAGAATATGATACATCAGGATTTCACTTTTACCTCATTGGGCTTGGGCCAAATAGTCCATTCTAAAGCTAAGAGCGTTTCTATTGAGCTCTTCAAATAAAAATTTAATTTGAAAGAAAAAACGTACTTTTGTAAATTTGAAGAGCCACATTTAAAATAAATCAAATATCAAATTTACTATATCTTCCTCTACTTTAGTTAAATATTATTATTTTCTTATTTTTTTAATTCTTTTTTTTGTTCTTAGTAGATGAGAGAATGAAAATGAATATATAAAGAGGTCAATAAGAATGTTCTAACCAGCAAAGGCGGTCCAATGGTATTATTTTCGCAGTTGCAGGAGGACATAACAAGATTACAAAACACTTAAATCATTCCCCACCTAAATTGAATTATAATCTCAATATTGTCACCAGTATTAATTCTTAGAAGGACAATGTTGGAGCTAATAAGAAAGCACCACACTCCTTCGTTCATAGTGGCAGTTGGCATTCAATGCCAATTGACCTATAATAGTTGGGGGGTTATCGGGGACACCCTTGCCAATTAGTGCCAAAGCCACTGACCATAGGTATATATTGACAAATCATATACGACCCCAATCCGAAAACAACACGTGGCGACGTTCAACTGAAAGGAAAGGTAAGTTATTGATGGATTAATTCAATCAAAATCACTTTTATTCTTGAATTATTCAAACTCTCACGAGGATGACCCTGCCAACTTATATCTCATAATTTAAAGTGTTTCTCATCGTGAATTTGATAATGTAATATGCAGTTGACAACTTATCTTATTAGAGCTGATATTGACTTTGTAGCTTTTTAAAAGAACAAGAATTTTATTATAATTTTTTAAATACCCGATTCTCGACGTCAAGTTTATATGTTTTCCCACTCGCTTGAAACCCAGCCAATGTGTTTTATTTTTATATGATTTCTATACTGATCATTTCCGTGAGCCAAAAATCAACGAAAGCATTGCTTGCGATGATATCCATGAATAAGTAAATGAGTGACGCAAACTTTTACTTCAAATCCTTTGTAAACTTCACCTAACCGTTCATAATTGGTAAAATATATTACCATCAAGGGTGGTGGTTCAATGGCTCAAAGAAGTTCTTAAGTGGTCAGGGCATGTATTAGGGTGTGAGTTCGAATCTCCACAACAGAGAATTTCCACATATGCTTAATTAGTATTAGTCACATTGGATTTCCAATAGAGAATCTCCACATATGCCTAATTAGTATTAGCCACCTTGGATTCTCATTGATGCCATGGTAGAGTTGGGTTAAGCTATGGCTCAATTGGACTTTAGGGAGTGTATGCCGCTCCTAGCGAGTAGGTGCTACTATAGTCACGCCCAAATAAGATAGCCACAATTGGTCTTCCTGGCCTACCAGACTTTTTATTTTGGGACAGGTTTACCTGCGGTAGACAAAACTACCGCATATCTGCGGTAGTTTTGTTGTAAGGCTGGGATTTTAAGTTGGGCTTTTTTAAACTCCAAAGGCTAACGTGGAATTAAAAAAAAAAAAATGCCGTCAAAAATTCCGTTAACCCATACCGTCAGACCGTCTCCTCTCTCATTTTTCTCCCCATACCCAAAACCAGCGCTCCATTGACTGTAGTAGCCACCATGGCTGAGGATCTTGGTCAAGGAGCCAGGATTGAACCTCTACCAGCCACATATCTCCTCCAAAGGTTGATTATTTTCTTCTTTTTCTTTTTCTACCCAAGACCGACCAGATTTGTTTTCTTTTTCTACCCCAAACAGAGGATTTGGGTAGAAAAAGTATTGGATGGGTCAAAGGGTCCGAACGACCTTCCGCCCACCGGCGTTGTGTTCCAGCCCTTCGAGGAGGCCAAGAAGGAGCTCGATTTCATCCCACCGTCCCTCACCTCTCGCTTTCTCGCAAGAACTATTCCGATGAGTGTGAGGCCGCGATTAACGAGCAGATCAAGTGGGTTTTTTGTTTAGATTTCATCGCTTTGAATCTTTTACATGTTCGGATTTTTTGTTTGGATGGGTGTTCATGGCCAAAATGTTTGTTTTTGACGGCATTTTTTTAAAAAAAAGTTCACATTAGCCTTTGGAGTTAAAAAAACCCAACTTAAAATTCCAGCCTTCCAACAAAACTACCGCAGATATGCGGTAGTTTTGTCTACCGCAGGTAAGCCTGTCTCTTTTATTTTTAGCAAACCAAAAATAAAAAATGCCTTCCAAATTAAAACCCATTTTCCCAAGTAAATTCCTAACCACGAGAAGCTGGTTTTAATAATTTCCCAAACAAAGTGCTTAGGAAAAAAGAAAAGAAAAGATAACAATGTCATCAATTGCTTTAAAGTTTTCAATAAAACGATTCGCATGATCCCCAACGTGTAAAAAAAATATTTTTCACATATACTTCATTTTTCACAAGGGTTATTAATTTACGAATTCTTTATTGGAAAGATTCAGAAGAAGCAACTAAAGCTAATTTATTGGAAGAGTTAATGTTACATATATAAACAAGTTTTCGTATCAGCACTAAAAACATATGAGAAGGTGATCAATAAACAATAAATTAAGCTTTAAATCGGCGTGCCATATATTATGGGATCTATTTTTTTAATACTACATATATACCAATTGATCGATGATTTATTGAATTCTTTATTAATTATCATATAGTTTAATTAATTAAGCCACGAAAATCACGTCATCCACTCTTACCATGTCAAATTCTTCAAATCTACATATACCATACTGTCTGGATTAGAATTTGGATACCAAGATATTTTACTCTTGCTAAAATCTTTGTTGACTTGGTCGGCTCCCCTCCGGTTTCAAATTCTCGCGTTGGATACCCATTTTGTCCAGTTAAAACCTTAAACCTTGGCATTACCTATACTGCTTCAACCGTGTGAGACCCACACGATTTCTCAAAATCATCTTCTTTACGCGCATTCAGCATCATCTTTAGGAACAGATTTTCTCCGGTTCATTTGTACATGATATTATTTATTAATTAATTATATTAAAAAAAAAAATGTTTTTATCTTTAGTATTATTCAATTTATTCGAACTGCATGCTGAAGAGCTCTTTTCAGGCAGGGAAGAATGGAAGATGAACAAAATTAAGTAATCATATAAGAAAGGCTCAAATTCAACATAAATATTTACAGAAAACTGGGAATAAGAAAAACCCCAAATCATCATATTCTCTCTGTGATTCACAAAACCCAAATCTCAGTTCAGAATGGCTGCAAACTCCTATTCAGGCCATTCACATTCGCAAAGAAACCGACCAAGTCCTTTCTGTATGGCAAGTACGATCTTCTCTTATGATCTTCTTCTTTCGCCGAGCTGTTCCTCACATAGTGAGGGTCGAGTTGTTGCGGCGCTACCTTCGCCTTAATCCCGCTCTCGTTCGACGCTGCCACGGCCGCGGTCTTCTCGGCCTTCTTGGAAGGTGTCACGAACACAAACGTGTCCTTCCCGTCGCTGTTGCTCCGGTACAGAAGGTCCCGGAGCTTCCATCGCTTGGACGAGCCGGTGGAGAGGCTCTTCTTGCGTCTACCGGGTGAAGAAGAAGAAGAAGAAGAAGAAGAAGGAGGAGGACGAGGAGCGTCTGTGGCGGCTGATGACGGCTTTGTTGGAGCCCACACGCAGTAGGTCCCAGGTGGGACGCCGTCGAGCTCGTCGGCTTCGGAGGAAGAGCAAGACATGGGCTCGCGTGCTTCTTCTTGTTGCTCTCGCTCTCGCTCTTCCACCATGAGCTTTTTCAGAGGCGAACGACGATGCGTCGACGTTTTGGAGGCCCTTGAATGATCGGCGTTTGTATAGGAATCGTCGAGAAGTAGTGTTTGGTCGAAGATTGGGTAGAGGGGTTTGATCCTGCCGTTGTAGAAGATCTCGTCGGCTGAGATTGGGGACGAGTACTCCGGCTCTCTGCAAACAACAGCGAACTCAAACTCTTCCTCGTCCTCTTCCTCTTCCTCGCCCTCGCCCTCGCCCTCGTTGGAGATTTCTTGGGATTGGAGAGGCGGATTCTCTGCAGCCCAGCTGAAGATATCATCGTCCGGGTCGGTTTCTTGGCGAAGCTCCTTGACTACCCTGGCGGCGATCTCTGCAAGTTTGCTTGAAGAGTAGCTGTTGAAGCTCGGAGAGACCGACACCGCCGAACCCCCTTGCATTTGGTGGAGCTCCATGGTTAATCAATTCTGCTTCACAGCGCACTTCTTGCTCAGTTCTTCTTCTTCTGAGAGAGAGAGAGAGAGAGAGAGAGAGGGAGGGAGGGTTTGGTTGAAATGGCAAAAAGTGTGGGGCTGAAGCTGGGGATATATAGGTGTGAGTGGTTGTGGGAAATTGAGCAAAAAGAAGGAGAGAGAGTGGGGCTTTTCGGGAAGGGGAAGGGGAAGGGGTTTTATCAGGTAAGGTAGGCGTAGTGTACTCTACTATGTGAGGTGGTTTCTTTCTTTGCTTCTTGAATACGTAATAATAACTACTGGTGTGCTCTCTGTGCTCAAGTTTGTGTTTACACGTGGAAGAGGGTGAGCGTTCACACGTGTTTGATAGAGTTTGTGTTCTAGAACGCCTTCGCTGTGTTGGCTCTTGTTATTTATTAATGCGGTTTTGCTGTCCTTGTAATTGTGGTGGTTGTTCTTTCTTCGTCCTCCCCATGATTATTTCACTTTAATAAATGAAGCCTGTACTTCGGTATAAGATGCTCTTTAACTCTTTTTCACTTTTTACTCTTTTTATTTTTTCACACAGCGGTTCTCACAAAATATTTTCTCATTATAATTATAATTTACAAAATTAGTAAATTGTGATAGTAGGGTTTTAATTTTGTTTAATTAAATAAGTTAGATTATAGTTAATTTATTTATTCTTATATTCATATACAATTTGAATTCGATACACGATATTTATGATTAATAATTTTTGATGTATTTCGTGAATCTAATACAAAATTAGTGAGTTATGATTAAGGAGTTTGACTCATTTAATTTAAAGAGTTTTAAAATTGACATATTTAGTATTTTACTCATATTTTTACACGACTCAAATCTAATACGCAAACACGAATCAACATCTTTATAATGAACTATAGAATTTCATAGGTTACATTCATTCTTTGACATTCTAGAAAATTAGTATCGTATTCATGCTTTCTTTCATTGATAAGAATTTAAGGTTTTTGGTTAAGACCAAACCCTAGCCCCCTTCCAATGCGATCCAAAAGGAAAGGGAGGAAGGATGGTTTCTTCCATCCTCCCTCCCTTCCCATTTTTTCCTGTTTTTGTTTTAGATTTTGTTTAGACTCCAACAGCAGCGCCCAACCTCCTTTACTGCTTTGGCCGTCTACTCCACCGATCTTTTGGCTTTGTCAGTTTCTGCAGTTCTGAGATCAGCTTTTTCAAAAGCAGATCTACGTCAAGTCCTACACGTGTCATTACACATTCTTCTCCAACACCAACTAATCTTGTAGAGAAACAATAATAGTATTGTTTCTAATATTGTGTGGATATATTATAAATGTACTAATTACACCTTAATTAGTCTTTTAAAATAATAGTATAGATTTAATTAGCACTTTCCTTAAATAGTTAAAGATCCCCTTTCAAGTCGCATCTCTCAAATTGATTTCACCGGCAATCAAAATGAAGAACCGATAAGTCTTCTTGAATCATCCTATATTAAGAAGTAAATTGGTTAAAGAGTAAGGGTCATAATTATTATTAAGGTCAAAAGGTAATGAGTTGAAAATCCTATTCTAATTAGTAGGGATTTTTGTAGATCCAAAAGATCCAACTCAAGATAATAGTTCTTAATTTGAATGAGTTATATTTAGGTGGCATATACTATGCCAATGCTAATATACATTGGCATGTTTGTCCCTTAGATTAGTTGCAAATGAGTTGAAATCCTATTCTAAATTTCTAAGTAGGGATTTTTGTAGCCCCGAAAGATCCAACTAAAAGAAAATAGTTCTTTGAACGATGATGTGACTCTGTGAGGCATTAATGGTGGATGAATAATGCTTTACATGCTTTCATTTTCATTCTTATACTCTTACTTTCATATTTTCTAGCACAACTTTTAAAATTATTATTAAATTTATGATTAATTATTATTGCATTTTGATTCAATAATAATTTTTAAAATTAAGTCAAATAATGAGAATGTGAGAGTACGAATATGTCTAACGTTGCTTAGGATGGATTTGAAATTTTAGCTAGTGTTGTTTCAAGGGCGGTCGACAACTTGACGGTGGCTTAGAGGATTTGAATTTTGGGCCAATGATATTGAAAGGGTGTGATATTCATTAATAGTAATACTATAAATTATATATTTTTATTTTTTTTATAACTATCTCACAATGCTGACGTGACAATCTTAATTAATCTTTAATTTTTTTATTTAATAAGAACTGATTCAAAGATTAGTTGGGACTATCATGTCAACATTATGAAATATTTGTGAGATAAATTTAATAAATCAATTTATATATACCAAGTAAAAGCTTTTTAGCCTTAATTTTTTTTTTCTCAAAATAAAAAGAAATGCAAATATTTTATGGCCTTGATTGACGGGTGTGGATCTAGAGATTCTGGACAACAGAGATATTGACATATTGACCCTTTTTAATTTTTAATCTAATTTCGTATAATTAAATTGAAATTTTGAGGTGCCAAGGATCGTATGGGCGCGCGGGAAGGACGGTGACTACCAACTAACGTATGGGAGTTCAGTAGGATAGACATCGCAGTCTGAGCACTGTAAGCTGACACGTGTGGAGTGGGAGGCCTCAAACCTTGTCTTTATAAGCTGCATATCCACCGTCTTCATGAATAGCCGACATTGGATATCAATGCAAATATTAATTCCATTTATGTACGTAAGAAATGGAAACATTTTTGAAATACCCACAATTCATGCCATCCCGTTCCGAGAATATATAATTCTCATGTTATCATATCCACGTCACACTTAAGTATTTATATAATATTAATTACTTAAGAAAATAAAAAATGTAAGTCACTTAAAACACGTTAATTAGTATAACATAAAAGTGACAAATTGATGTGAAGTATACCATTACTAATTTTTAATAGAGCAAAACGCATGTGAACAAGAACAAAACTATAATTTCTCATTTGAATGAATCAAAATATGAATAGGAGGTCCGTCAAATTTAATTTTGGTAGGAGTCATAGCTTTCTTGGACCATATGTAGCTATGTCTCTAGATGCGGGAATTTCATGCTCGAAAAACAAATGTCAATTTAATACCCAACTTAGTTTTAAGAAAAACTTTATTTTATATGTATTTATTTGTGCACCATGTATAGAGAGAGAGAGAGAGAGAGAGAGAGACGATGGCCATAAAAATAAAATGAATATTTATAAATTGTAAGATAAAAATATTGGGAGTTAATAGTCACATCCAAGTTGGTTGTTCTAGAATAGTTTTTGGGGATCGAATTTGCAGCTGTAGAAGAAAAATACTGGAGTCTCGCAAGTAATGATGTTGATGGAAAACCTAGTTTTGGAAGATACATAGCCAGCCTGTACGAGTGGTGAGACAACCTTTATATTTAAGTATTATTATCAACCTAATAAAACCAAGCAAACATAATAAGAACAAGGTTGGGTGATGATTTAGTGGGCTAAATGGAATGTACTAGTACTTTTTTGTTTTTCTATTGGATCCAAAGAGAATATAAAGATATTATTATGGTGATGAAATAGTTTATAAATAAAATGTTTTTTTAGTTGGTGATAGATAAATTTTAGAAAATTAATTATATTTGTCATCCCTCAATATTCGTGTACTATTATATTATCAAATCTCTTCACATTAAATACTTTACATCGGATTAATTGTTGAGTATATGAGTAAAAAAAAAAATTATTAATTGTTGAGTATATACGCGTGAGTATAAAAGGATTGAATCTCACAAATATGAGTGGATTAATATAACGTAGTTGAACCCAAGCTCATAAATTCTCTAACAAGTCTTATTAGAGCCAGTGATGGAATAGCATAGGCACGAACGAGGGACCCTAGGGTATCTTAGAAACGGCCCATGAGATTGAGTGTAACACATTTGAACCAAAACCCATAATCTTAATCTTTTGAATTAAATGGTATCCCAATATATTATATTATTCTCACTGAAAAAATTCTTCAAGGTGTCAATCTCTATATCCCTAATACTTTTAATCTTTTTTTGAATGTCAGCCACTAATAACTATCAATAGCATTTTTAATCCTATTTAGCTGGTTGTTGTTTTGGGCAAGCATAAAATTTAGGTAAATTATATAAAAATTTATGAACAATGATTTAATTAAATAAGTATGCTGGTAAGCATATGGGCAATATATATATTTGTTTATTTCAACACACTGAATTTGTACAAGTCAAGGCCGCTAGAAAATCGAATAAAAATGGGGGGTTGTTAGGTTAACTTTTGTCATGTTGCTGCTAATTATGAAAAAGCTGTGGCATGATTTGCGGCAATTCACTCCTTGCTTGGTTTTCACATTGCATTATCACTGACCACTTAATGCAGAAAAAAAAAAAAAAAAAAAAAAAAGTTTGTCATATAATTGTAGGGCATGTTTGCCAAAGGACTAGACTCGACCGGACCCAAATACTCAAAAAATTTATTTCAAAATCAACTCTAATATTTTTTATTTTTTACATTAAATCAATCATTTTTTTATTACTATTCAAATAAAAAAATCACTACAAATTTTTTTTTTTTTTTCATTTTTTCATACAAAACATTTTTACATTTTTTTCTCACATCAATCAAATCTGCCACAATTCTAGTCTATTCTCTTTTTCAAGTCTTTTGCCAAACACACCCTAGAAAATTATATGATTCCTCATTGTGCTTGTCTCCCTTGTAGTTTACAACTGCCTGGCAAAAATGGGTGCATGCCACTTGGAGAAGAAGCTAGCTAATCCAACTGCAATCAATGGCTGTCATTTCTTACATATGAATTGTCATTTCTTAAAATTTCATTCCTCTCATCTCCACCAATGTCATTTCTAATGAATAGCACAAAAGTGGTGGTTTACAATTCAACCACGACAAGTTTGAGTTTTCTTTTTGGGTATTATGATATACTGTTCAATATTACAATGACATTCTTAGAATATTGTAGTAATTACTCTCATAATATTATCATAATATTCCTTGTCTTGTCCGCCAAAAAAAATAAAAATCATTGTCTTAATTACTAAAGATTGTAGTTAATTATTCTAGATTATTATCCTCATTCAATTATTATAAAGAAGCTGGACATGGTAGAGTTTTACACACACAAATGCTATTGTCATATACTTTGTTCTAACTCTACGGTTCAACTCTCAGTTTGACTTTCATTAAATATTTTACGTATTGGACCTCACCTGTTAAAAGAGTTTGAACTCATACATGAATAGAGAGTGTTAAGAAATTAATTAAATTTATAATTTCTTATTAATTTAAGCTTTTTGTGTAAATAATGACTAGATCCTTGGTGGCTGCAAAAACAGAAAAGAATTTTAAAATTAAAATTGTAATGATAATGCCAAATAGTGTGCCATCCAAAGAGTGATAGCCATGGCCCATGAAAAAAAACTTGTTCTCATGGAAAATCCATTTCCTAGAAGAATTGTTTTGGTGGACTTTGTGTGGAAGAAGGAATCAAGGTGTTAATTATAGCCTATTGGCTATAGGGCTAAAGCCTAAAACTGAGTCGGAAACATTTCTTAGAGGGGAATATTTCAGGATTTTTGATTCAGCAACTGGGCCTAATCCAATCCAAGCCCATTTATATTTGTAGTCTTGGGTTCATGGTTGTTTGAGACTAATATCTAGAAGCCCAATTGTTGCCTCTATTTGCCAAGTTGCTGAGAATTTATTGTGAAAATCTTTACTTTTATTATACTTTTTATAAAAGTATAATAAAACATATAAACACAAAGCTTATGATTAGAGAAAAGGTTACCACTAAAGGCATTTAAGGAACATGTTAATAAATTAAGCTCAATCATAACCCTTGATATTTATTTTATAAATTACATAATGTTTGTTTATGTTATTAGACAGACTTTGCAGATTTCATTAAAATTGATTTTTTTTTTCTTTTTTCATTTTTCATTGTGTACATACATACATACATGTGCCAGTCTGGATGAATGGTAACATGAGTATTCTTTGAAGAAGAGCATTATTGGTGGACATTTTATAGACACTTCTCATTATGAAAATTCAGCATGTTATTTGTGTTGCTGCATATAGAAGGGATCATGTTGATATATAACTATTATGACTTGCACTAGTGAGTTGTTTGACTATGGTATTATGATGACCAAATTAAAGTAAAAATGGAACATAATAATAATCTTATCGAGTATAATAAACATTATTGTCGTATGGACCAAGTGAGAGAATCCAAGAATTTTATTGATCCACCTAATATAGCATATATGTTTTTATTGGATGAGAACTGGAGTTATAATTAAGAGAAATGCTATTTTTACTTCTTCTGTCCAATTACCGTCCAACTTCATCTATATATATATATATATATATTTTCAAATCTACCATTAAGGATTTATATAGGTCCAACAGATCCAATGGTGTATTTGAAAAAGAGCTGAATACGAAATGAACAAGAGTTAAAAGAATAGTAGATCTCGTTAGTTAAATAAAGAAATAGATAAGGGAAATGATTCTTTTCCTTCCTATTCCCTACAAATTCAACGGTGGATTTGCAAGAGTTGGACAGGAAGGATCAATAGCATCTCTCAATCAGTCTCAATCAGTCATGGTCTACTCTGTAAATTTACACAATTTTTGTGTCATGTAAAATTGAAGAGCAAGCGAAAGAAACCACTTTCTTATGTTATTAACATAATTTATGTGAAAATCATAATAATTTTGATATTGGGAGTTAATAATTTATGTAGATATATTTACAATTTCACAGCCAAACGCAAGCAGTTTCTTTGATCTCGGTGTTAAGTTGAGGGTTACCTGACTTAACCCCTCATGCAAAAGATGTGAGCTATGAATGGATCAGCACAAATGTGTTGATGCTGATTGAAGAGGCAGAGCATATGCCAACAAAGTGGAAGTCTGATCCAAGTAGAAGGTGCCTCGAATTTTGGATAGAGCATCTCCTACGCATCTTTTATGCAAATTTAAATTTACAATTGAATACACATGAATCTCACATATTTGATGGTAGATTCGCACATCTATGATAAGAAGATGAATAAAAAATGTGTAAGAGAATAAAAGCAAACATTTCTCATATATATATATAATGAAGCAAAAATCCAATAGCAACTTGTCTTTACCTTATCCAGAACACATTTTGCTTGTTGTGTAGCTACTTTTAAGCAATCACTATAGCTTTTCTTTAATGTTCAGATTTCTAAATTCTCATAGGGTCCCCCCCCAAAAAAAAAAAAAAAAAAAAAAAATTCCTTCTACATATGACGTTGCTGGATTCAAGCTCCCCCTCATATGGGTCAAAAGAACAACCCACTTGCAGCTCAGCCTAAAATGCTATTATGACATTAGCAAATATAAACACGAAGATGCCCGCCCCTAGAAAAATTGATTTTTGAGCTGTAAACGCATCTCATTTGTCAACAATCCAACCAGAAAATCACTCTCCATCAACAACATCCCGCAACCATGTGATGTGATTACAACAGAAAAAAAAAAAGAAAAAGGACTCCATTAGGTAGAACACCAACACTAACAGCTAAGATTTATACAACTAGTGAGAAATCTGAAGAATCTGCATCTTCCCAATCCTTCACCATCAGTTGCCTTAGAAACAGCTATACAATATGTCAAAACCATCTGCCTTCTCATTCCTGTTCTCGAGAGTAACCAGCTACTGCACTTACCTGTGTGAATTGCCTGCACTCTGTGTATAATCCGCTCCATTCCAAGCCACCTTTTAGTTAAGAGAAATGATAAAAGCCATTCTCCATTCCATCTTTCACCCATCTTTGCACATTGGATAAGTTGATCCACCATTAAATTTGTGGGACACACACGAGAGTCCCACAAGTCTAATAACGGATTTGTAAAAATGACGGATAGAAGATGGAATGGAGAATGATATGTAACATAACTCTTTATTTAAGGCCGGCTAGCGCCTTGGAATGCTGGAGAAACAACATGTTAAGTCTCAATCCAATAACATTTTCTTATGCAAGGCAAAAGAAAAAGAAAGAAAGAAAAGGAAATATAATCATGGAGTCTTATGAAGAAACCCTTAAACCCCAGTAATTCATGGAATCTTATAAAGATTTGAGTTAATTTTTTATAACAGAAGTAGGCATAAGATAGACGACTTCTACTAGACCATAGCCAGGAATAAAGGAGATGATATAAGCATAATCCTCCACCTTCATTATTCCCCAAGGATTTCATAACATGCACACATCCTCCACTAAAGGCCAGAACAATACTTCACACCATCAAATAATACGAGATTTTCTAATGCTTGTTTTCAACAAAGTAAGATTCTATATATGCCTCGAGATCAAGCTATACCATGCATCCACCATTTAAAATACAAGGTGAACAAGTTCCAGCTTCAAGCAGGATTCTTTCAGAAAGCATGTAATAATCTGATCCCTAACTTTCAGCTCCTTGTACGGCTTCAAAAGTGTACAACAAAAATAGTTCATACAGCAAATTGTTCGACAATAAAATTTTTAAGTCCAAAGAGACCTTGTCACGAAAACTTCTTTGTAATTATCAATTATGTATGTTGAACAGGAATTACATCAGACAAATTAAAATCAACCATATAGCCATTTTGTTTGACATAATTGTCAAAAACAAAGAAGCAAAATTCCCAATATTATTCTCAAGAGTCGGGAATATTGACAAAGTCATCTATTAATTTCGTCACAGAAGAAGTAGTACCTTGGCTTTGAATTTCTTGATTACAGCAATCAAGAGCTTATCTCCTGCTATTTGTCTGAATCGTTGTATCATTTCATTTCGTGATATCTTCTTCGCCTGGAGACAAAGACCAGAAAAAAGTTAATGAGCATCTGAAATAAAAAGGATAATTCTGAAAGAATAAAAAAAAGACTTGTGGGTTTGTGGCCTTTGATAAATGCAACGCTAAGTACTTACTTTGTGAGATTCATGATACTTGTTAATCAGAGAGACGGCAGGTGGAGGCAAGAACTTCGAAAGCACAGAAATTAGAATTGAAAATGGCACCCATGGTGAAGTCGGAACACTCGATCGTTTTGGATTAATCCTTACAAACCCTACACAATTAAAGATACAGAATCAGTAAAACACCATGAGAAAAACAAAATCTACACATCACACACAAAAGAAGCCCAATTATTCACCTGCCAAGCATGGTGGAGCTCTGAAACTCACAACGAACTCGGGCAAAATATGAGTGTTCATGTGGGTACTCCACACAATGTATTTCCGAGGGGCCGAAAGGTTGTCCACGCCGGAATCAAACTCTTCGGAACTCGGGTGACACTGCTCGGAACCGATCTGCACAAGCTCTGCCTTCCCCAATATAACACGACACAGCAGAAGATGTCGCAGACCATCCTTGTCAACAACCGAGTTGCACGCACTATAATAAACATAAAACACCGATGTAAATTTGTCAACAAAATCGTAACATTCTTTGTACAACTGAAAATTTATTATAAGCTTGGGCTTTTGCACAACTGATAATTTTTCACTTTTTATCAAACACATAACAATCTCACGAGTAAATCCCATTGGAACAGAAACATACTAAGAGAAAGAGAAATTGTAATAACCACTAAGCTTACCTTTCTAAAGGGGAATTATCCGGTGAAAGATAAACGCCACCGCCATACAACCCATTGTTCTGAGATAGCCCGCAGTGACCAAAACCATGTGAAACAATCTGAACTATCTCCTCCTTAGAAGCACCATACCAAGCATACTTGGCATTCGCATTGCCGCCGCACTTATTCTCCACCGCCTGCGCATAAACCCGAAACGAATTCAATCTCGCTTGTCCCATCACACCGCCAAAGCCGTTTTTATGAATGCCCACAACGCTTGCTTGCACGCCAAGCGAATCGAAACTCGACACGAATCTGCGATTGATAATTTCGTAAACTGTGTCCCCTTCAACAAGCCTGACCAACCCATCATCGAACAACTGAAATTGCTCGCAACTCGGACCAGAAACGCCGCTTTCGGAATCGGAAACCAACGGTTCTTGATCACAAACGGTCTCCGAGACCGACTCTTCGACGCCGGATCGCTCATCGAATAGTTTTTCAGATGAAGTGTTAGAAGATGAAGTCCCAAATCCATGTGGAAAACTATGACTGTTACGCATTTGAGTAGACGATGACCAACATTGATCTCCGTTACTATTCTCCATATCAGCGAACCGACAGGGAATTACAACCGCCAAAGAGAAAAGCTAATTAAGAGTGATTTACAATGTAACAGCCAAGAAAACGAGCATAAATCCAAAAGAAACAGAAAACCAAAAGATAAGAATCTGTAACAAAAGGAGAAAAAAAAAAAATCACTGAAGAAAATACAATTCCAAAATTAAGATCTCCATAGAAATGAACGGACAGAGTAGCAGAGCCTCTGGAGATTAGTTTGCCCAAAACCCAAAAAATCCTTAGATCGAATTGAACTCCAAAGAATCGAAAACAAGAGAAGATAAATCACAACATCTTCGCACCAAAACAAAACCCAGAAAAAACTAATAGAGATCAAAGCGAACCCATACTCTGTTATCAAGAAAACACCAAAAAGGAAAAAACGTAAGCGCAAAGAAAGCTTCTAATTATGGAAGGGTTTGCATGTGATGATAGTTGCCCAAGAAGCACAACAAGAAGGAATCAATGCATTTTGTTGTGTGTATTTTGCGAGTATTTATTTGAATGCGAAAATGTTACGTGGGGGTTGGCGAACAGGGCGGTTACAGTCTACAGAGAAAGTTGATATAAAATACAACTAACGGAACCGCCTTTTGTTGGAACGGGCGATGGGCGGTGCGCTAATTGTTTTGCGTTTTTTCAGGGCCTGTTGTTTTTTAGACTGCTCTAGACAGCCGGTTGCCCACCATAATAATACCCTGAATCCAGACTTTTGAACATATGCTGAAGTTACTATAATACCCTGAATCCAGATTTTTGAACATATGCTGAAGTTACTATAATACCCTTGCCCTTGCTAGTGCATGATTGGTTCATGGATAATGTATACAATTAAAGCCTGACACGCATTACAGATAGACATGAGAAGATATTGTAGAGGAGATTCTGTAGAGGGTTACGGTTGATATTATTATTGGTAATTACAACTTTTGGGTGTGTAGATAGACATGAGTTTTTGATTAGTAAAAGAAAAAAAAAATCATATAGTATATGAACAGAGTTTTCATTTGAATTGGGTTGGAAAAATTTCTTTCAATCTAATCTATAAAAGTTACATGTGTCTCTTGAATATGTAAAAAATATATACCTTTTTAATAACAGGGACAGAATTGAAATAAATCTTATTAAAAAAAAACGATTCATATTTGTCTAGGTTGCAGCCAACCATAATTTTTATGTGGGCAAGCGGTGCCTAAATGAGGTCAATAGAAGTGAGTATGAGATATTTATTGTTAGGCCAAAATAGTAGATGAAAGTTTATAGGAATATATTGTTGGGTTAATTACCCTTTCCATATCTACCAGTGTAGTTCATGTACAATGTGTAAATTGGTGATAGTTTAAGGGTGAAAAAGGTAATTAACCCTATATTCTTCATTATCCCAAAAAAAAGTATATATTCTTCCTAAAATTCTCTTACATTGATCATAATTTTTTTTTTTTTTTTTTTAATGAAGACAAGATAAGAAGTATATTGAGGGGGGAGGGATGGAATTGTCGCAACTTTAGAAGCAAGAAGTACTACTCGCTCGGCTTTTGAAATTTGAGCAACATAATTGTGTTTAAGAATCCGTGGGTCAGTAATGGAGCTGGACTAAATAGTAAATACCCAATAGCAACACCAATGGGCTGGAATAAATACCCAATATTACTAGATTTACATCTGGACAAAAGAAAAATAAATAAGTTATAAAACTTATTAGATATAAATATTATTTGGAAAAAATATAAAAAAAGCCCCTCAAACTAACAGTTATACTAAAGTGTAAAAAGGGTCCCATCTTTTTTTATATTCCTATAATACCCTTAATCTTTTAAAAACTAAAAAAAAAAAAAAAACTAAACTATTTTTTAAACAAAAAATAAATTTTTTTTTTAAAAAAAACAAGGGGTAAATAAATACAAATATATATTTTTTGGAATGAATAAAAAATTAGTCACTATTGGTGGCTTAAATTACAAATAGCTTGTGTGGTATAAAAAATATAGATAAATGCAAAATCAAACCTTGTGATTGGCCCAATTTGCAGCCACTTATTTTGAAAAATTAATTTTTTTTAGTTATTTATTTTATATTTTAGTTTTTAAGATTAGGGGTATTATAGGAATATAAAAAAAGATGAGACCTTTTTGACACACTTTAATAGTTTGATGGACTACTTTAACTAGTAGCTTTTAAACATTATAAAGCTATATCCTAAACGGCTGTTAATTTGAAAGATTTTTTTTTATATTTTTCTCGTATTGTTTTGTTCTCGACTTTTTTACACAACAAATTGGCGTAAAAATAAAGCTTGGAACTGAAAACGTCAGATTTGATAAGCGTTTACAAGAAAGGATAAGAATAGTAAATATAACTAGTTTTTTTCTTTTTTCCTAAATTCACCCGAAATGTGTGGGAGAATCCGTGGGTCAGCTGTAACGGTTGTTTTAGTGGTTCAGCGGCTGCTAGGTCAAAACCAGGAGGACTCAGTAGTCCTTTGCCTTGGAGAGAAAGGTATTGCGCATTTGTCAGTTAGTTAAAGTTGTTCTCTCAATTTTTTTTTTCTTGGGCAACAGTGTTGCCGCAACACACAATCTTTCTTATTTGTCAAATTTTATTGATAGGGTTTCACTTGCAAGACAAAATAAACTTGTGTTAATGAAGCTTAATCGGCTGGGATTCCACCTAATGAAACGGATGTCACTAGTTCAAATTCTTCTCTCCCTCTTGTGCAGACATGTCAAAAAAAAAAAAAAAAAAAAAAGACAATAAACTTGTACAATATGTGTATGTAGCTTCTTATATTAAAAAAATAATAATAATAAAATTCTATGTTTATTTGGATGCATTTTGATCAAGAACATGTGTTTGGCAAATAGGTTTTTTCTCATTTCTCATTTAAAAAAAAAAAGAAAAAGAAAAAAAAAAAGTTAACTTCGGTGGGTTTGGCATTGCAATTTCATAAATAAAAAATGTGGTTTTAAACCAAATCACAAAAAATACATTATTTGGAATTGCGTTTTAAAAAAATTATGCTTTGAAAATGTATAAAATATGTGTTTTCAAATTGCAGATAATGGGCTGTTTTTTTGAAAACACACAATTTTAAAGGTCAAACTACGATTTTGTCAAACGCTTAATTGCGTTTTTAAAAATCACGTTATTAAATCTCACATTTTAAAATTGCACATTTCAAAATCACAAATTAAACCGACTTCATATTAACAAATAACTTTCTTTATTTTTTTCTCACAAAAAATTTAAAAACTCATTTCTATTCTATATCACGTCAATCAATTCCTTCGTCATTTTTCCTTTCAAAACTCTTTGTCAAAAACACCCAATGAGGTATGGTAGGGTAAATGAAGATACGTAAGAGAGAAAAGAATTTCTACATTTCATGAGTTTTTCTTGGTCCCTACGTTGAGGTATGAAAATTGATGCTTTTCATTTTACTGCCCAACGGAATCAATGAATATAG
Organism: Corylus avellana; assembly: GCF_901000735.1. Lineage (NCBI taxonomy): Eukaryota > Viridiplantae > Streptophyta > Magnoliopsida > Fagales > Betulaceae > Corylus > Corylus avellana. Next base: position 4,138,383 of record NC_081543.1, read on the forward strand.
GCCATCATTTCTGTCGTAGTCAACTGTAGGCAGTGGGATCACGTATTATACGCATAACTTTCCACCTAGCAATCTTTCCGACTGATGAAATAAGCTGTTGATGTCTTGCAGTCCACGAATAATTGATTCGATTCATGGAATTTCGTATTATTACTTATGAGAAATATTTCTTCTGACATTGAATTGATTGGAGGCCATTGGTGGGACGGCCACACCAAGAACATGATACTATTTCATAGTCCTATAATATCAAATCCTAAGGAAAGAAGATGAAATGGGAGAAAATCAGAATTGTTCCCATTAAATAGAAAGAGTTCCTGCTTACAATATATATACTCTGTTTCTATATGCGTAAAACACTAAAAACAGAGTATGAGAGAAGATGAGATTAGTTACAAAACTATTAATCAGTTCAACTAATTTAATCAACAAACTAACTAAACTAATTATAATTACAACACGTGTTAGTTTAGATATAATTAATCTGCTGTTATAAAATGTCAGTGTCATTTAAACATTTTAAATAATGCGACACCATATAAACATTAGATTTTCAAAATCTAATATTGACCAATAAATGATTCATCTCCAATCTCCATCTCCATTTCATACGGAAGAAAGAGAATCTTGTTCCATCACCCCATAGCTAGCTTGTTGCCCTCTGACTCAAGGGAACACAAATACCTTGACAATGATCTTTTAAAATCGAAGAGGCCATTAAAGATTGTATTCCCTTTTTGCAAAGCTTTTTTAATTGTTATACACATCTTTACTGTATAAAGTTTTCTTGTTAAGCTTTTGCCGTCCTTTAAAAACTAAAAGATTGGTGCCTTCGGTCTTAAGTGCCAAGTAAGGGAGAGACTATGGTGGCAAATCTAAGACAAATGTCAATACTTTTACCAAAAGAGATTCTCACTCAAACCAGCGGTTTGCTTAGTCTAACAGAAATTGCATTGTGCTATAGACTTGGGATTGGAGGATTTTTTTTTTTTTTTTTTTTGGCTTTTAATTTAAAAAAGTGTAACATATTTTTTAACAAACAAAACCCAATTCCAAATTGAGAAAAGTGATCCATCCAATTAGGGAAGCGTTTGGCATTGCAATTTCATAAAGAAGAAGTGCAATTTTAAACCAAAAAGCAAAAAATTGATTGTTTAGAATTGCAATTTTAAAACGCAGAAAATCTGCATTTTAAAATCGCTGGTAAGAATATACTTTTTAAAAAACTCACAATTTTAAAAGCCAAAACACAATTTTGCTAAATGCTTAGTTGTACTTTTAAAAATTATATTTTCAAATCGCACATTTTACAATCGCTATTTTTAAATCGCTCTTTTTGAAATCGAAAACCCAAACTGACCCTAAATCGCTCCACCATCTAACTTTAAAAGTGCATTTTCCTTCGGTCCTAGTAGGGTTAGTGAGGAGGCAGAGATCAGCTAACTCATTCAATTAACTCACTTTCTATGTGAATATTGAAGTAACTAGATAGAGCTGACGTGCTTGTCGAAGTGAATCCGACACTCGATCGGAATATTTAGGAAAAAACAAAACGCTGATCAAAATTTTAATCTTACACGCTGCTTCCAGAACAGAAGCAAAGAAATACATCGGGAAAAAAGCACCCTGTACAGCATGAATTGTTCGCGTGTATCATTATACACACCAATTACAACCAATACGAAAAATCAGACTACAGAAGAAAAACACCTCAATATTCACAAAAATGGAAAGCCGCCTGTACAAGGTGATGAGCAGAAGAGGACAGATCTCATCACATCCAAGATGCCCATCCAGGAAACAAATGACACAAACGCTCAGAATCGATAGCATCTTGTATAAGTTGTTGAACCTATAAAGGAAAATTCAGATTAATTTTAAATCAGATATACCAGAACGTAATAAGATAAAGATTTCACCATGTTTGCCTGAATCCTGGTCACCCAGAAAAAAAAACAGAAAGAAGAAAAAACCAGAATAGCAAAATAGCAAAAGTTTCCTTGCCTGAATAGAGTGAATTGATTTTGCTACTACATAAACTTCCTAGTTTGGCTACAAGTTTTGCAGTGTCTTGGTTCAATAGGTTAGCAAGAATTTGCATTTGCTGCTGAAAATCTAAAATTTCATTGGATAATTTAACAGTTCAATTCAAAATTTCTTTTTCGTTTCTTTAATTAATTGTGTTTAGAAGCAAACCTAGCTTTTTATTATATGAACCATCCAGCAGGAAAACTGCTTTCACAAGCTGATTTGGATATGGTTACATGCATGTAGCAGTGACATTGGAGAATTACCTGCCCATGTACACTCCGCATTTCGCCTTCTTCATATCCATCTAGTTTTTGTTTGACACGCATCAAAGCACGTGCAGCATCCTTGTTCCCCTCATATTCGTCTTGTGTGCCTTCCAAGATTGTCTCCAGATCATCATCAGTTTCCTATCAAGGAGAAAAAAGCTATGCTGCATGAGCAATTGTGTATGCATGCTAGACACACGTTTTAAGGCAATTCATACGTATATAGCCAGAGTTATTCAAGAAAGGCTGCATATTTAACTCACAAACTATCAAGATCCATTATTTTGACAGCATTCCATACTGTTTGGCCCAGGCTTCCTCCCCTCCTTTACATGAATATTCCTTGCACTTTCATTGCCTTATTTATTTATTTATTTATTTTTGGGTTCAGAATGTCTAAGTTTCATTTGAGCAATTACGAGCTGTTTTTCCATTTCCATAGTTATGCAAAGCCTTTGCTTCTTTTTGTTCACCAATATTCCATTACCATAATTTTTATTATCAGTATTTTATTCACTTTCTTTAACAGAAATTCAAATGACTCCTTTCTTTTGAATTCAGAGGCAATGTGGTCCTAAACACAATACATATGCATATGATAAGAGAATGTCTGGAATACCTTTTGACGCTGCAAAGCCTTCAGAGGAGATAGTGCCCACTTATACAGGGGATCGTGGATAAAAACCTGCAGAAAATTTCCATCTGCTATCAAGGAAATAAGAGATTGCATGTGTTATTCATTATTAAGAGACACTGGGTAACTAATCATACTTCAACAATGGTCAGCAGCGCTGCTTTATTTGTCCGCATAACAGAAAGAGTTTCCTCACAACATCTTCTGAAAACCCCTTCCACTCCAGTGACACCCATACCATCAATTATGTCTCTTGTAAGCCTGAATGGAACCTGCCAAAGTTGATGTAATAAGAGATGAAAAATGAGGAGACATATTATGCAGTGGCTGACGTAAGCAAACAAAGGGAAAGGAAAAAAGTAATCTTCATAAGGATTGGGACAAACAAACCCGCTCTGGTGTCTTAAGCATCAATCCCTGTTCAAAGGCAACACCAAGATCTATGTGAACAACTTCGGCAGTGGCTTGATCAATTAAGATATTCATGGCATGTCGATCTCCAAGGCCAACAATGTAACCAACCTGTATATGAAGCAAATTAGTCACTATTTCATCCAGGTGCAAGATAAGATAAGTCACATTGCATATGTGAAATCAGGCTGAATTTATTAGGAAGAGATCTTTTCAGAGAGAGAGAGAGAGAGAGAGTTAAAAGTGGGATTTGGATTTAAACTTAGCACATTGGGGTTCGAGAGTTATATAGTGTATCAGAGAGAACAATATCCACATTGATTCGGTTACATGATTGGAGTGATCCATGCTGAAACTGTTTTGGCAACTCAAAGTTGGCACATATTAGCAGGCAATGTCATCAAAAAAGACAAGCAAGATGAGCTTTTAGGAAAATTCTTCTATTTTCCAGTTGCTTGTGCTACAAGCACCATCTGTATTCAATACAAAAAAAAAACAAAAGATCCAAAAAAAAAAAAAAAGAAAAAAAAAAGGGAA